>NC_080548.1:29625367-29670367 GCF_028640845.1 Ahaetulla prasina | reverse complement strand
GGGGAATGCTGCAATGGTCATAAGTCACGTTTTTCCCCCCAGTTCCATCGTAACTTCAAACGGTCCCTAAAAGGATGGTTGTAACTACAAGGACTACTTGTACTACTACATATGAAGAACGGTTGCAGGAACTGGATATGTCTAGTTTAATGAAAAGATGGACCAGGGGTGACATGATAGCACCGTTCCAATATCTCAGGGGTTGCCACAAAGAAGAGGGAGTCAAGCTCTTCTCCAAAGCACTAGAAGGCAGGACAAGAAGCAATGGGTGGAAACTAATCAAGGAGAGAAGCAACTTGGAATTAAGGAGAAATTTCCTGATAGTTAGAACAATTAATCAGTGGAACAATTTGCCTGCAGAAGTTGTGAATGCTCCAACACTGGAAGTTTTTAAGAAAATTTGGGATAACCATTTGTCTGAAATGGTATAGGGTTTCCTGCTTGGGCAGGGGGTTGGACTAGAAGGCCTCCAAGGTCCCTTCCAACTCTGATGTTGTTGTTGCTGTTGTTGTTATTATTATTATTTGTAGATATAAATAAAGATACTAAAACAGGGTGTCTGGATTGGCGGAGAGCAATTTATCTGATCACCTTGGTTGAGGTGGGAGATCATATTTTGGGTCCAGGATTATAATCGAAGCATTAGGATCTTTATATAAGAGAACTGAGAACGTGCCCAAAATGGACAATCTCCCCCCCGCCACCTCCCAAAATGTTCTGCCTTCAGAGTTTATCTATCTCAAACACAGGATGTCCGAACACAAACTAAAATTCTCGCAAGGCAGCTGTTTTTAGCAGCAACTTTGAATGCTTTCAAGGGTGCCCTTCCTCTCTCTTAAATCAGAATAGAATCAACTTTCTCAATCTCAGCCACCGGTAGACTTAAACTCCCAGAATCCCCCCCAGCCAGCCAAGTCTCCAGCCGTTTACAAGTTATTGAGGTTTGAGGCACGCTGCCATAGAAGAATTCAAACACACACATACACCCCAAAAATGCGGGAAGACTGTGAAAGAATATTGGTAACTAAAACCTTTCTTCTCTCCAAGTCAGAATAAAAGAGAATTTCGCTACCTCGACAACTGGTAGACTTCAACTCCCAGAATTCCCCAGCCAGCCAGCATGGCTGGCTGGGGAATTCTGGGAGTTGAAGTCCAAACCATCTTAAAAGTTGCTGAAGTTGAGATATACTGCAGTCGAAGAATTCGCCAAAAATAAGTCCTAGGGATGGGAAGACGGTGAAGGGAATATTTGCAACAAAAATCTTTCACCGGGTATCTCTCAGCCGCTTACGCGTCTCTTGCCGCAGGGCCTCTTGGAGTATTAAAACTCAGAGGTGGCTCCGATTTGAGTAACGCTGGGAAGAAAGATATTTTAATTTGGCCTCCCTGGTCTTTCAGGGCTGGTAGGTTTTAAATGCAATTCTCCCTTCTCGCCTTCCACTTCTGAGGTCTTGGGATAGTTGGGTGGAAAGTAAGTTGGCTGATGTTTTAATCCAGGGGTGGAGAACGATGGGCCTTTTATGACTTGCGGACTTCAATGCCCAGAATTCCTGAGCCATCCCTCCCTCCCTCCCTCCCTCACCACCTTCTTAATAATAATAATAATAATAATAATAATAATAATAATAATAATAATAATAATAATAATAATAATAATTTAATTTGTATACCGCCCTTCTCCCGGAGGACTCAGGGCGGTGCACAGCCAGAATAAAAATACAAAGAAAAACAATACATATAATATTAAGAACACCCCTTAAAAGACTTATTCAATTGGCCGAAAATTTAAAATATAATAACACCCTATAAAAAATTTACAATAATTTAAAACCCATAAAACGAATTAAAAATTTTAAAATCAAGCCAGTCTTCTTTCCTTCCTTCCTCCCTCCCTCTTCCCTCCCTCCCTCCCTCACCACCTCCCTCCCTCCTTTCCTTTCTCTGTCCTGACCTTCCTTCCTTCCTTCCTTCCTTCCTTCCTTTTTCCCTCCTTCCTTCCCTTCCCTCCCTCCTTCCCTTCCTCCGTCCCAACCTTTTTCCATCCTCCCTTTTTCCTTCCTTCTGTTCTTCCCTCCTCCCTCCCTTCTCCCTCCCTCCCTTCTTATCTCCCTCCTTCCCTCCTTCCCTTCCTTCCCCCCTCCCTTCTTCCTCCCTTCTTTTCTTCCCTCCTTCCTTCCTTCTCCTCCCTCCTCACATTTCCTTCCTTCCTTCCCTCTCTCCTTCCTTCCCTCCTCACCTTCCTCCCTTCCTTCCCTTCCTCCATCCCCACCTTCTTTCCTTCCTTCCCTTCCTCTGTTCCTCCCTCTCTTTTTCTTTCTTTCTCTTTTTCTTTCTTTCATTCGCTCTATTTTTCCTCTCCTTTTCTTTCGCTCTCCTTCTACTTTTTCTTTCTTTCTTTCTCCTCTTTCTCTGGCTCTCTTTTTTCTTTCTTCTCTCTTTCTTGTTCTTCCTTTCTTCTCTCTTTTACTCTCTTTCTTCCTCCCTCCCTCCCTCTCCCGCCTCCCCCCCCACACACACTTCACTTTGCCAGCTGGTTCCCTGGCGCTGAGGAGTTTCTGGGCACCTTGCCTTGCAAGAATCCCCCTTCCTGCTATCCAACCGGGAGATGAAAGCAGCCCCTCCTCCTCCTCCTCTCATCCCCCCCCACCCCAATTTGGAGGGATTTATCTGGGAACAAAGCCCTCGGTGCCAGCCTGGAATCTCAAGCAGCTGCTCCTTGCGGGGGCCTTTCATATCCTGGATTGCCCCCCCCCCACTTTCGCCACAGAGGCAAAAAGCTGCTTTAGTTCTCTCCCGCCCCTCCATCCCAGCGCATATTTATTCAAGATTGCCTTAAGAGGGGCCAGGAGCATATAATAACTGTCCGACATTGTATACGGGAGAAAGGGGAAGGATGTTGGCTGGGCTGGAGTGAATTTGCCGGGAGTTTACCACATCCAGAAAGGGGAAAAAAAAAAAAAAGGGACAGAAGTTTCTTTCTCTGCTTGCTGGATCATTTGAAGGCTGCTCTGCCTTCAAAGCACTTTGGGAATTACTTGTCACTGTACAGAATTCTGCCTATTTCCACAGGCAAGAAGAGACGGTGTTAAATAGAACCGCGAAATAAGTCCCTTTGACCGTTTTGACCCATCACGTTAGTTTGGATGCAATTTTTGAACCCGGCTAAAATTAAGACCTCCTTTCCTTTTCTTTTCAAGCACTTAAAATTTGGACTGGCAGTATTTAGCATCTGGTTTTGGCTGAACTTTTAAAAAAAGCTAAAAAAAACCACTAGTGAGCTCTTGGATGGGAGACCACGAGGAAATCCCAAAATGTAGGCGATCTTGGAAGGACAAGACAGCACCCTGCAAGTAAAACAATGCCAAGGGCATGGGCCTCTCTACAAAGTCAGGAAGAATTGTGTTTGACTGGAAAGAAATGACTTGTTTTATAGCCTCCTATTTGCCCAAAGGACACGGGGGCTCAGTGGCTAAGACACTGAGCTTGTCGATCGAAAGGTTTGGCAGTTCAGGGGTTCGAATCCCTAGCGCCGCATGACGGGGTGAGCTCCCGTTACTCATCCCAGCTTCTGCCAACCTAGCAGTTCGAAAGCCGGTTAAAAAATGCAAGTAGAAAAATAGGGACCACCTTTGGTGGGAAGGGAACAGCGTTCCGTGCTCCTTTGGCGTTGAGTCATGCCGGCCACATGACCACAGAGATGTCTTCGGACAGCGCTGGCTCTTCGGCTTTGAAATGAGCACCGTCCCCTAGAGTCAGGAACGACTAGCACATATGTGCGAGGGGAACCTTTACCTTATTATTTGGCCAAGGAAACGATGGTTACTGTTTTTAACTGTGCTTTTAATTTGTTTTTAAAAACGGGTGGTTTTTAATTGTGTCAAGCTTTTGTACTATTTTATGAAGTTATTTATAAACTGCTCAGAGTCTCTTAGGTGAGGTGGGTGGTGTAGAAGCTACCGTGTTTTCCCGAAAATAAGACCCTGTCTTATATTTTGTTGAACACCGAAATAAGTGCTTGGCCTTATTTTCAGGGAGGTCTTACTATTTTGGGGCACATGGAGCAAGATGGGGCTCCTTTTGCCGTCTTACCTGATTTCCAGCTCTCCCTAAACCTAACCAGAGGAAATGGCAGGGACCAGCTGTGCATGCATTTAAATATTTTTGGGGTGGGCTTATTTTTGGGGAGGGGTTATTTTTCGCGGGAGATTTTAGCGCATGCACTCAAAAGCCCGATTGGGCTTATTATCGTGGAATGTCTTATTTTAGGGGAAACAGGGAGATAGGTAGGTAGGTAGGTAGTTAGGTATAGAGAGATAGATAACAATGGATCGGTGGCTGGATGGCAGATGGATGAATGAAAGAGGGAGGGATGGATGATACTGCAGATAGATAGATAGATAGATAGATAGATAGATAGATAGATAGATAGATAGATAGATAGATAGATAGATATAGAGCAATGGATGGATGCATGGCAGATATCTGGATGATAGATGAGAGGGGGAGAAAGGGGGAGAGAGAGAGAGCAATGAATGAGTAGATGGCTGGCAGGCAGGCAGGCAGGCAGACAGATAAATAGATAGATGTGATGTGGTGGCCTAGAGATGGAGCTCTTGCCTCACAATCAGGAGGCTGTGAGTTCGATCCTAGGTAGAGGCAGATATTTCTCTCTCTGGGCACAGTGAGAATATATCTGTTGAACAAAACTCTGCACTGGCGACAGGAAGGGCATCTGGCCAGTAAACACTCTGCTAACTCCATTCGGTTGCCCAGACTCCACCTCACATGGGATTATAGGGTCATTAAAAGATGATGATAGATAGATAGATAGATAGATAGATAGATAGATAGATAGATAGATAGATAGATAGATAGATAGATAGATAGATTTGAACAGGTACCAAATTGTCTTGTCATCTGCTTTGGCCACAAGAAGACCTACTAACTACCCATGGAGTAACTGCATTGAATTGCAATTCATATAATAACTTCATTTTAATTTAATCTATATTTGTCCCGCCCTGATATTCTGCAAACCGAGCAGTGGCTACCACTGGGCGCAGCACCAAATGTTGGATCGCTTGATTTGTGCAAGCTGAAAAATCTTTTTAAGGGTTTTGACGACGCGCGGCGGCCTTTCGAACGGAGAACCCGAGATTGCAAAGGATGTGGCTTTCTGTTGCAAAGGAAAGGCACGCAGAATAAAATGATGGGCATTTTCCATTTAAAGATGACTTTAACTTATTAAAGCCTTTGCAACAGAGATGCCTAGATATTTTTAGCAAGACTGAAGGAAAGGAAGCCGATGTTACTCTCCAGCTACAAAACTGGGGAGGCAGGCTGGCCTTTCGGCTGCAATGTCCCGACAGCCGAGGAAGGACACAAAACGGGGGCAGTTTGCACGTTTGTGAGTGAATTGGCTGCGAGTCCAAAACTTAGCAGAACAAAAAGGGAACTTTTCTTTTTTTTTAAACGTGGAAGAAATGGACGATCTTTATCGTCTCTGTGAGGAAGGATAGACTTCACTGTTCACTTTTGATATACGCGGAATTTAGAGCAATGTTTTTTTAAATTTGGCCATTTTAATTTCTTCAATTCCTAGAATTCCCCAGCCAGCCATTCTCTTCTCTGTGGCAGCCCCTCAAATATTGGAAGATGCTCTCATGTCTCCCCTGGTCCTTCTCTTCACTAGACTAGCCGTGCCCAGTTCCTGCAACTGTTCTTCATATGCTTTAGTTTCCAGTCCCCTAATTATCCTGGTTGCTCTTCTCTGCATTTTTTCTAGAGTCTCAACATCTTTTTTATAGTGTGGTGACCAAAACTGGATGCAGTACTCTAGGTGTGGTCTTACTTAAGCTTTGTAGAGCGGTACTAGTACCTCCCTGGATCTTGATTGTATCCCTCTGTTCATGCAATTCAGGATTGCATTGGCTTTTTTGGCTGCCGCCTCACACTCTTGGCTTGCTCAAAGCAACAGGAGGAATTCTACGCTCAACAGAAAAATATTGGCTTTGCCTCCAGGCTGACTACAGACCCAGATTTTTTAACCTCAACCACCGATGGTGCTGGCCTTCACATCTATTTTTTTAAAAATGACCGCTCTGACTTCCTGTCCTGGAAGAAGGACCAGGTTAGGTCAACCGAGGTCTTGCTTGGCTGCTGACTGTCTCAGAGTCTAACCCGGTCATCTGAATGGTGTTCCAAACTAGTTAATGGAGAGAAGAAGCAGAAACCAAGCATAGGAAGCAGTTGGTGATCCTATCGCAAGATACCTGGAAGGCCTTCATGCCAACCAGAGCTAGCCTTTGAGCAACACTTCTAGAGGACTTTCCTATGGAGAGGGTTCGCAACTTGGGTGTTCTCCTGGATGCTCGGCTGTCGTTAGAAGACCACATGACGGCCGTCGCCGGGAGGGCCTTTTATCAGGTATACCTGATTCGCCAGTTGAGCCCCTTCATAGACCGGGATGCCTTGTGCACAGTCACTCATGCCCTCGTCACTTCCCACCTGGACTACTGTAACGCTCTCTACATGGGGCTCCCCTTGAAGGGCACCCGGAGGCTCCAACTGGTCCAGAATGCGGCTGCGCAGGTGATAGAGCCCATATAACACCTCTCCTGCTCAGGCTGCACTGGTTGCCGGTGGTCTTCCAGGTGCAATTCAAGGTGTTGGTAACCACCTTTAAAGCACTCCATGGCTTAGGACCAGGGTACTTATGGGACCGCCTGCTGCCACCAGTAGCCTCCCATCGACCTGTGCGCTCCTACAGGGAGGGTCTCCTCAGGGTGCCGTCAGCCAAACAATTTCGGCTGGCGACCCCCGGGGGGAGAGCTTTCTCTGTGGGGGCTCCTACCCTCTGGAACGAGCTTCCTCCGGGGTTACGATCACTCCCCGACCTCCGGACCTTCTGACGCGAGCTCAAGACCCTATTGTTTCATCGCGCAGGGCTGGCCTAATGTGTAATGTTTTTTAATTGGGGTTTTATTATTTGATTTTAAAGATTCTTAATTGTTAGCCAAAATGTAATTAGATTTTTATATTGTTTTTAATTTATTTATGACTATTGTTGAATTCTGTTTTTATGCTGGCTGTGAACCGCCCTGAGTCCTTCGGGAGAAGGGCGGTATAGAAATCTAATAAACCTAAACCTAAACCTAAACCTAAACCTTGGTCAAGCAAGGATCTTCTGAGGTCTTCTGATGGTCCTTTCCTCTCCCCTGCAGGATGCCAGGCGAAGGTCCAGGTGTCTATGGTAGCCGAGATGGAGGTGGTTATGGGCCAGCAGGTGCCCATTTTCTGCCCTTACACGATGATGGAAAACCAGGATTATCTCCTGGTAGAATGGTTTACTGTGAGTATTTGGGGTTTGCCGAGGAGAAGAGGGCATGGGAGTGTCGGGATCACGGTGTTGTGGCCTGCTGGCGGCCAGCAAAGCTGGCAGCAGAGTCGGACAGTGAGGAGGTTGGGAAGGAACTTGAGCCAGTCCTGCGGGTTGGGGAAAGCTCAGATGAGGGCTCTGCATCGGAGGCAGAAAGGGAGCCAAGGCCATCTGATTGTTATGTGCTGCCTCTGGAGCCTAACATCAGCGAGGAGGAAGAACAGCAGGAGCCTGTTTCCCAGTGTGCACATGTGCAGAGCTGCCAGAAGACAAGAACAATTAAGAAAACAGGGTCGACTTGGGAGTAAGGCTTGGAGATGATTGGCCGCTCCCATAAGACATAAAAGAGATGGGATGTGAGCTTTTGCAGGAAGCAATTTGTTTATCTGGTCAGTAAAAGCTTTGGAAAAGTTCCATTTGACTCTGTGCCAAGTTTGGCCTTGCCCTAATTAGTTCTCTGGCAGCATTCCAAGGGAGATAAGGTGGGTGTTTATAGACTTTCCCCTGAAAGACTGTTTGTGAAGCCTTGCGGACTGTGAATGACAGCCGTGTAAATAAAAGTGGTTTTACCAGGACTAAGATTGTGCTTTATACTTTTTAAGGAAGCCTAGGTCAGAACACATGGGTGAAATCCACCTCTGTTAGGAGCAGAGGCTTTCTCTTAAGGGTGCGAGAAATCCATGAATACGTAAATATGTCAAACTTCCAGATGGACAAGAACGGGCGGCAGCAGCGCGTGGCCTACAACGAGAAGGGTAAGGTAGGCGTGGACAGAGGAACGGAGTATACGGACCGTGTCTTCATGGATGCCAACAACAGCCTGGTCATTACAGCCATCGACGTGAATGATGAAAAGTTCTTCTCCTGCCAAGTGACCAGCGGTTCCGGAAGTGACACTGGAAGGACCCAACTCAAGGTCTTCGGTAAAGATTATTTCTGTCTATTGTTTATATCCCTCCATTAATTATTTTTATAAATAACTCCAGGTGGCCAACATTTAATACTCCTTCCTCTTTCTGTTTTTCCCCACAATAACAACCCTCTGAGATGGGATGAGCAGAGAGAATGGAATTGGTCCCAAAGTCACCCAGCTAGCTTTGATGCCTAAGGCGGGACTAGAACTCACTGTCTCCTGGTGATTGGCCTAAAGACTCTCATCTGGCTTTAGTGCCTAAGGCGGAACTGGAACTCACTGTCTCCTGGGGATTGGCCCAAAGTCTCCCATCAGGCTTTGGTGCCTAAGGCGGGACTAGAACTCACTGCCTCCTGGGGATTGGCTCAGTCTCCCATCTGGCATTCATGACTAAGGCGGGACTAGAACTCACTGTCTCCTGGTGATTGGCCTAAAGTCTCTCATCTGGCTTTAGTGCCTAAGGCGGAACTGGAACTCACTGTCTCCTGGTGATTGGCTCAGTCTCCCATCTGGCATTCATGACTAAGGCGGCCTAGAACTCACTGTCTCCTGGTGATTGGCCCAAAGTCTCCCATCAGGCTTTGGTGCCTAAGGCGGAACTAGAACTCACTGTCTCCTGGTGATTGGCTCAGTCTCCCATCTGGCATTCATGCCTAAGGCGGAACTAGAACTCACTGTCTCCTGGGGATTGTCCCAAAGTCTCCCATCAGGCTTTAGTGACCACGGCGGAACTAGAACTCACTGTCTCCTGGGGATTGTCCCAAAGTCTCCCATCTGGCATTCATGTCGAAGGCGGAACTAGAACTCACTGTCTCCTGGGGATTGTCCCAAAGTCTCCCATCAGGCTTTAGTGACCACGGTGGAACTAGAACTCACTGGCTCCTGGAGATAGACCCAAAGTCACCCCTCCCTCTCCATTTTACGCTCTTCCTACAACCCCCCCAGTTTCTCCTTCCCCATCTGCAGCAAACCCCCATCTCTCCCCCAGTCACTCAGTCGCCTTCCTTCATTTGCTTTTGCTCCCTGGATGGGATTCGGAGAGATGCTTTAAAAAAAACACCAAAAAACCAAAAAACAGCAGGCGCAAACAGAAGCAGCTGTGTTTGTTCGACACCTTCATTGCTGACAGACGGAAAACGCCTCAATCATTTCCCCTCCTTTGATAAAACAGCGATGGTGGAACTTAAGTTCCTGGAATCCTGCTCTGGTTTATTATTATTATTATTATTATTTAATAATTTTCAGCTCTCTGCCTGGCCAAAGCTTTGGGTTTGCAAGTATAGGTCAGTATAGGCCAGGGGCCTGCAAACTTGGCTCTTTTAAGACTTGTGGACTTCAACTCCCAGAGTCCCTCAGCCAGCAAAGCTAGCTGAGGAATTCTGGAAGTTGAAGTCCACAAGTCTTAAAAGAGCCAAGTTTGCAGACCCCTGGTATAGGCCTGTTTCTCAACCTGGGCCATTTTAAGATGAGTGGACTTCAACTGTTAACCTGAGTCCTTCGGGAGAAGGGCGGTATAAAAATTAAATTATTATTATTATTATTATTATTATTATTATTATTATTATTATTATTATTATTATCTCCCAGAATTCTCCAGCCAGCCATGCTGCCTGGGGAATTCTGGGAGTTGAAGTCCACTCATCTTAAAGTGACCAAGTTTGGTTTAGACTGAAAGTCCCATGTCAGATGAGAATAAAATACTGCATTTTCCTGAGATATCTTCGAACGATGGCTCCTTATCGTCTCTGGTCTCCTTGTCTCATCCTCTACGGGTAGTCCTCAACTTACAACCATCTCATTTAGTGACCGTTCGAAGTTACAACAGCACTCAAAAAAGGGACTTAACGACCGGTCCGCACACTTATGACCATCATAGCATCCCCCACAGTCATAAGATTAAAAGTTGGGCGCTAGGCAACCGGCGTGTATTTATGATGGTCCCGAGGTCATGTGATGACCATTTAGATCCTTTCCAGCTGGTTTCTGACATACAAAGCTAATAGAGGAGGCTGGATTAAGTACATTCAGATGATTAGCTTAAGAACTGCAATGATTGGTTTAACGATGGTGGCAGAAACATAATAAAATTGGCCATGACTCACTTTACAATTCCTTCCTTCCTTCCTTCCTTCCTTCCTTCCTTCCTCCCTCCCTCCCTCCATTCCTTCCTTCTTTTTCTTTCTTTTTTTCTCTTTCTTATTTCTTTCCTTCTCTCCTTCCTTTCTCCCTCCCTCCCTCTCTCCTTCCTTGCCTCCCTCCATCCTTCTATTTTCTTCCTTCCTTCCTTTCTCCCTCCCTCCTTCCCTCCCTCCCTCCCTCTATCCATCCTTCCTTCCTTCCTTCCTTCCTTCCTTCCTTCCTTCCTTCCTTCCTTCCTTCCTTCCTTCCTTTCTTTCTCCATCCAACCCAGCCAAATGACTTAACAATTTAATTGTTTTTACAATTAAAGCCATTAAAAAAATAAAAATAAAACCCTCCACAAAATAAATAACTACCACGAACCGCAGCCGTGATGATTAATCAACTAAGAGTGAAGCCAAGTCATGGGCCCCTTAAACAATCTTGCTTTTTCAATGAAGGTTCTGGTTGCAGTTTTGGTCATAAGTGGAGGAATATTTGTATTTTAACGGAGGAAGCCATTTTGCCACTTCTGGATGCTGTAGCTTAACTAACAGGCCTCTGGCCATTTTTTGCCTGCTCTCTGTCTTTGTGTCTCTGACCGATTGTCTCTCTTTATAGATCCACCCGAACCACCTGAGCTTACGCGGAACTCCGGGACCCTCTCTGTGACAGCTGATGTTGCTTTGGAGGTGGGTTTTATCTCAGGGGTCTCCAACCTTTGGGGGTCAGCAGCGGTCTCTCCAGGCAGAAGCTAGGACTGTGTGGTCACTGCCTTGCCCTGTTTTTATACGCGTGAAATTCATGATAAAAACACAGAGTTTTGGTTAGGGAATATAGCAGGTGCCATCTTGATTTTTCACACGTACACACCCACTGTGGGAATCCCCAGGGCTTGTTAAGGCCTAGAATGACGATGTCGTGTCCCCCTCCCCCTCCGACGACCGGGTCAAAGAAGTCCGTATCAAACGTGGCAACGAAGCCTCTGCAGCTTGTCAAATTCCTTCGATGTTTATCAGGGCAGGCAGGAGTCCAGGTTGTGACTTCAGCGATAGAGTCCGATAGCAGCAAACTAGATGAGACTTTTCTTGACTCAAGGTTGGAATGCCACAAGCAGGTCCTTTATATAGGCTGTGGGGTGTGGCTCCATGACTCAGCATTTATCCAGGCCTGCCCCTCCCTTCCTTCTGCTGGCGTCGCCTCTCAGATCTCCGGAAGTGAGGATCCTCCCACTTTGAATTGTCTTCTGCTGTTTGGGAAAGGGAGGGGTCAGAAGGAGTAGGCCCGAGCAATTCCAATCCGTGGCTGGCTTCCTCTGACAGCTGAGCCAAAGGAACACACGCTGTATGAGTGAGGTTTATCGGGTTTGTTTGTTCATTCCTGGAATCCTCTCCGGGCATGGGGCCAGGGCCGGGGGCTGGAGGCATGTTCATCTTCATTATCAGACTCAGAGTCTGATAACAGGCCCGGTTGGAGACGGGAGGGGCCCGGCTGAGGAGAGAAGGGAGGACGAATCACAACAGACAATGTCTCTTGTCATTCCTTAGATTGCCATGTGCACGGGCAAAAATGGCTACCCTGCGCCAACCATCAGTTGGTACAAAGATGGGCAGCCTCTGAATATTACCACCGAACACAACAAAGGTAAAGAAGCCGTTTCTTTCTTTGTTCATCGAATGCAAGGAGGGACGGCCAGGTATTCCCCCAGAGGGGTTGACAGACCCATAAAGACGCACTCTGTAACTTGGATGTTCGGACAGTTTTTGTGCAATAGGAAAAATGGGCTGGGGGGGGAGAGATGGAGAGACAGATAGACAGATATAAATGAATGGATGGTTGGATAGATAAATAGACAGAGAGATAGATAAGATGATAGGTAGATGATAGAAGATGGATGGATGGATGGATGGATGGATGGATGGATGGATGAAGTGGATCACAGTTTGATTAAGTAGGAATATTTGAGAATATATGAACAAAGTTAAGAATTGTGTACTTGATTGTGTATTGAATTTGTATTGAATAAGAATTGTGTATTGAATAAGAATTGTGTATTGACTGAATTGCAGAATTATTACGAATGTATTTTTGTTATAGATGTATTTTTATTTGTATTTTAATATTTTAAATGTTAGTAAAGGTTTTTTGAAAATTAAAAAAAAGTTAATAAGCGGATCACAGATAGATGATAGAATGGATAGATAAAGATAGACAGATAAAGATAGATTAAAATATTAGATAATAGGAGAGATAAGAGGTAAGAAATATTACATTAGCTAGCCAAACTAAACTAGATTGATTAGATAGCTAAATTAGAAATGTAGATATTTAGAAGATAGATAGATATAGGTATGATAGATTAGGTAAATAAGACAGACAGACAGACAGACAGACAGACAGACAGACAGACAGAGATTTTCAGGAATAGCCAGATCAGGCTGGGGCTGCAGAGAAAATAATCGCAAGAAACTTTTTTTGAAACAGGAGCATCTATGCTTCTAAAGAAATTGCCCCGTGCTCTTAATACTCTCAACCTCAACAACTTGAGGTTGTGTGGACTTCAACTCCCAGAATTCCCCAGGTTGAGAAACACTACGCTCATACAATGAGCGAAGGAACACGACACACCCTAACCCTACTTGTGTAAGAGGGGTGACCTTTGAATACACAATTGCAGCCGCCCACTTGATTTTTGTTATCCTGACACAAATACCGCCCAGAGCCCAGAGGAGTGGGGAACCAAAAAACCCACCTTTGGCTTGCACACGTTTGAAACCGTGGACGTCCTCTGTTGCGAAATTCATCTTTGTTGTGTTGTCTTTTCTCTCCAGAACTCTACGAGGTGGTGAGGACAGTAAAAGAAGCCTCGGGACTATATTCCAGATCCAGCATGCTCTATATGCGCCCGAAAAAAGCAGACAAAAACTCTGTTTTCCAATGCAAAGTCAGCTACAAGATGCCGAACGGGAAAGTTGGCATAGAGGAATCGCAACTTTTCAATCTCACCTTGCATTGTAAGTCGGGTGGGGGTGGGGTGTCTTGCTTTTGTTCTCTATCCCCCCCCAAAGAGCTTTCCAGGAGGAAGGCAGTGAACATAAATCACAGAATTGAAAATAAACCCCCTCCCTGGCTATTAACCGACCACGGGTTTTCAGAATATAGATAGTCCTCGACTTACGGCCTCAATGGAGCCCAACATTCCTGTGGCTAAGTGGGACAATGGTTCAGCGAGTTTTGCCCTGTTTTACAACCTCTCTTGCCGCAGTTGTTACGTGAATCGCTGCAGTTCTTAAGTGAATGAGCTGGTTGTTAAATGAATCCGGTTTCCCCATTGATTTTGCTTGCCACGGGGGGTGGGTGGGTGAGGGGTGTCGCAAAAGGGGATCGCGTGGACACTGCAACCGTCATAAATACGAGTCAGTGGCTAAGGGATGCGGCTTTCAGTAGTATCTGCCCAAGATTTTGACTTAGCTTCTGAGATGGTTTTGTTAAAGAGTCAATAGGTGGGCCTAAAGGATGAAAATAGAATAGAATAACAAGAGTTGGAAAGGACCTTGGAGGTCTTCTAGTCTAACCCCCTGCTTGTTGTGCCTCGTCCTCCCTCCTCTCCTCAGCCGGCCCCTCCCGTCTCCTCCCAGGCCTGCTATCAGATTCGGAGTCTGATAATGAAGATGCCTGTCATGCCTCCAGCCCCCAGCCCTGGCCCCATGCCCGGAGAGGATTCCAGGCATGAACAAACAAACCTCACTCATACGTGTGTTCCTTTGGCTCAGCCATCAGAAGAAGTCAGCCACGGATTGGAATTACTCGGGCCTACTCCTTCTGACCTCTCCCAAACAGCAGTAGACAATTCAAAGTGGGAGGATCCTCGCTTCCGGAGATCTGAGAGGCGATGCCAGCAGAAGGAAGGGAGGGGCAGGCCTGGATAAATGCTGAGTCATGGAGCCACACCCCACAGCCTATATAAAGGACCTGCTTGTGGCATTCCAACTTTGAGTCAAGCAAAGTCTCATCTAGCTTGCTGAAGTCACAACTTGGACTCCAGCCTGCCCTGAGAAACCTCGGAGGAATTTGGCAAAGCTACACTTGATACGGACTTCCTAGACCCGGTCGTTGGAGGGGGAGTGGGACACGACACTGCTTAAGCAGGAAACCCTTTCCCATTTCAGACAAATGGTTGTCCAATCTCTTCTTAAAAGCCTCCAGTGATGGAGGATCTACAACTTCTGGTGGCAAGTGGTTCCACTGATTAATTGTTCTCACTGCCAGGAAATTTCTCCTTACTTCTAGGTTGCTTCTCTCCTTGATTAGTTTCCACCCGTTGCTCCTTGTCCTGATTTCAGGTGCTTTGGAGAATAGCTTGATCTCCTCTTCTTTGTGGCAACCCCTGGGATGACCTCAGTCCATTTAGTGACAGTAGTTTTTAGGCCAGGAGGGTCTCCAAACTTGGCAGCTTTAAGACTTGTGGATTTCAATTCCCAGAATTCCCATGGCTGGCTGAGGAATTCTGGGTGTTGAAGTTCACAAGGCTTTAAAGTTGCCAAATTTGGAGACCCCCCTGGTTTAAACTATGGGTTGTTTTTTTCTTCCTGGATCTTTTTGTCCAGCGATTTGCTAATTCCCTCTCGTAGTAGGCAAGTAAAAGCCGCCAGAGGTGTGTGGACCTCAAACCCCAGAATTCTTAGCTATGGATCTGGTTCTAGTAATTCTGGGAGTTGAAATGCAAACACACACACACACACCTCTGAGAAATGCCCAAGTTGGCAAAAGCAGAATGATAACATACCTAACTTTCGGTTTTGCTGTTACTATCTTAATATATAATATATAACAACAGACTTGGAAGGGACCTTGGAGGCCTTCTAGTCCAACCCCCTGCCCAGGCAGGAAACTCTACACCACTTCAGACAAATGGTTATCCAACCTCTTCTTAAAAACTTCCAGTGTTGGAGCATTCACAACTTCTGCAGGCAAGTCATTCCACTTATTAATTGTTCTAACTGTCAGGAAATTTCTCCTTAGTTCTAAGTTGCTTCTTTCCTTGATCAGTTTCCACCCATTGCTTCTTGTTCTGCCTTCAGGTGCTTTGGAGAACAGCCCGACTCCCTCTTCTTTGTGGCAGTCCCCTAGATATTGGAACACTGTTATCATGTCTCCCCTGGTCCTTCTTTTTATTAAACTAGACATATCCAGTTCCTGCAACCGTTCTTCATATGTTTTATCCTCCAGTCCCCTAATCATCTTTGTTGCTCTTCTCTGCACTCTTTCCAGAGTCTCAACATCTTTTTTACATCATGGCGACCAAAACTGGATGCAGTATTCCAAGTGTGGCCTTACCAAGGCATTATAAAGTGGTATTAACACTTCATGTGATTTGTTATTCTTATTATTTTTTCCCCCCTTTTCTTTTTACTTTTGAAGGACCGGATTCTTTGTGGAGTTTTTAATGTTTGTTTTCGTGGGGATGAAAGTAGAAATGTGTGATAAAACTAGACGGGTCAGCAAGCTTTTTATTTCCGGAGGTCTTGTTGATGAACCTGAGGTGTTAGTTGGCTGCCGTTGTTTCAGCTGTCTTGCAAGCTGCTGCTGTTGTTGTTTTAAATTTCAGCCGATTGCTAATTCGTTGTGAAAGATTTTTTATTTTTTTTAAAAAAAGTGTTATACAGGTAGTCCTCGACTTACACCCACCATTGAGCCCAAAACTTCTGTTGCTAAACGAGACATTTGTTACGTGAACTTTGCCCTTTTTTTTTAAAACCGCGGTTGTTAAATGAGTCACTGCATTTATTGAGTGAGTGACGTGGTTGTTAAGTGAATCTGGCTTCCCCATTGATTTTGCTTGTCAAGAAGGTCGCAGAAGGGGATCACGTGACCCCCCCCCCCGGGGACACTGCAGCCGTCATAAATACGAGTCAGTTGCCAAACGGCTGAATTTTGATCACGTGACCGCAAGGATGCTGCGGTGGTCTTAAGTGTGAAGAACGGTCATAAGAACCTTTTTTTCAGAGCAACGAAGTTCGTTGTAACTTCGAATGGTCAGTAAATGAACTGCTGTAAATCGGGGATTACCTGTAGTTGTTTTTCAGTCCAAATCAAATCTATCATACACGGGAATGTGTGCATATGTCCATGTGTCAGAGAGAGAGAGAGGGAGAGAGAGGAGAGGGAGAGAGGGATGGGGAGAGTGGGAGGGAGGGAGGGAGAGAGGGATGGGGAGAGAGGGATGGGGAGAAAGAGGGAGGAGAAAGGGAGAGGAGGGAGGAGGAGAGGAGAGAGAGAGGGAGAGAGAGGAGGGAGAGGGATGGGGAGAGGGAGGAGAGAGGAGGGATGGGGAGGAGGAGGGAGAGGGATGGGGAGAGAGGGAGGGAGAAAGGGAGAGGGAGGGAGGGAGGAGGAGAGAGGGAGAGAGAGAGAGGGATGGGGAGGGAGGGAGAGAGAGAGGGATGGGGAGAGAGGGATGGGGAGAAAGGGAGGAGAGGAGAGGAGGGAGAGGGAGGAGGAGAGGGAGGAGAGAGAGAGGAGAGAGGAGGGAGGAGGGAGGAGAGAGAGAGAGAGAGGATGGGGAGAGAGAGGATGGGGAGAGGATGGGGAGAGAGGAGGGAGGAGAAAGGAGAGGAGGAGGAGAGGAGGAGGGAGGAGGAGAGAGGAGAGGGATGGGGAGAGAGAGGAGGAGGGAGAGGAGGAGAGAGGATGGGGAGGAGGGAGGAGAGAGGGAGAGAGAGGGAGGAGGAGAGAGAGAGAGGGATGGGGAGGGAGGGAGGGAAAGAGGGATGGGGAGAGAGAGGGAGAGAGAGAGAGGGATGGGGAGAAAGAGGGAGGGAGAAAGGGAGAGAGGGATGGGGAGAAAGAGGGAGGGAGAGGGAGGGAGGGAGGAGGAGAGAGAGGGAGAGAGAGAGAGAATATCTTATGACTTAGCGACTGTCCTTTTGGTCTTCCTTTCTCTCTCCATTGAACGTTGGCTGGGGCATTCTGGGAGTTGGAGTCCATCCATCTTTAAAGTAGCTGAGATTGAGAAATATTGCTTTACAGCTCTTGCAAAAAAAATAAATAAAATCATCCGTTTGTGGATTCGTTGCAAAGTTTACTTTTCCATCACTGACGTCAGGGCAAACGGTCGCTAAACAAGTCAGTTGCTGACTGAGTTACTACCTGGATCCAGACGTGCACGTCAATAATAACCTTTTGCGTTATAATTCCTAGAACGCTCAATTTTCATTACTGCTCCTGAGTGAAGCCTGTTTTCCTACTTTGACCCACCGTAGATTATACCGAGAACGTGCAGTTTGTCTTGGATTCGCCAAAAGTCATCAAAGAAGGGGATGATGTGCAGTTGCGATGCCAGGGCGACGGCTTCCCCCAGCCCGAATATTCCTTCTTCAAAGTTCAGGTACTGCTTGGTCCGATCCTGGTTCCTCCCTCGCCAAGGAAGCAGAATTAGGTTGATAAACCTATTTTGGCACAATCCATTCAGAGAAAGACAAAAAGGAAGAAACGGAGGAACTTGGTTTCCTGGGCAGGTTGCATGTCCCCAGTCATTTCGTTGGCTTAATGTTGGCTTAAGGCCGGGGTGAAATATAAAATTCGTTACTACCGGTTCTGTGGGCGTGGCTTGGTGGTGGTGGGGTAATGTGACTGGGTAGGCGTGGCCAACTTTTTTTAAAAATACTTTTAAAAGCATTTTTTCTACAGCCTCTTCGGTTGAAGAGCTTGTACAAAACATGCTTTTAAAAGGTTCTGGCGATCAGGCAACTCAGCTGGGATTGCCAGAGGAGCCTTTTAAAAGCATTTTTTTTACAGCCTCTTCGGCCGAAGAGGTTGTAGAAAAAATGCTTTTAAAAGGCTCCTCTGACGATCCCAGCTGAGCTGCGCGATCATCAGAGTCTTTTTTTTTTTTTACTTTTAAAAGCATTTTTTTCGGCCAAAGAAAAAATGCTTTTAAAGTAAAAAACAACAACTCTGATGATCGTGCGGCTCAGCTGGGCATGTGGGGGGGGGGGACGGGGCAGGGATTTATTCTACTGGTTCTCCGAACTACCCGCCGCCATCGCTACCGGATCAGATGATCCGGTCCAAACCGGGAGCATTTCACCCCTGGCTTAAGGTCATCTTGGGTTTTTGGGTTTTCTATCTTGGAGCGAAATTCTGGTGGCTCAGATTCGACAGGATTTTCTTGGTACAGGTAGTCTTCGACGTATGACCATAGTTGAGCCCAACATTTCTGTGGCTAAGCGAGACCGTTCTTAAGTGAGTTTGGCTTCATTTTACGGCCTTTCTTGGCAAAGCTGTTGAGTGGATCCCTGCACTTGTTCAATTAGTAATACGGTGGTCGAGTGAATTTGGTTTCCCCATGGACTTTGCTTGTCAAGGACTGGTGCGGTGGCCTAGAGGTGGCGCTCTCGCCTCGTAATCAGGAAGCTGTGAATTCGATCCTAGGTAGAGGCAGATATTTCTCTCTCTGAGTTCTCACACTGGGAATATATCTGCTGAACAAAACTCCGCATTGGCGACAGGAAGGGCATCCGGCCATTGAAACAGTCTGCTAGCTCTATTCAATTGCCCAGACTCCACCCCGCAAGGGATTATGGGATCATTAAATGAAGATGATGATGGACTTTGCTTGTCAGAAGATCATAAAAGAGAATCACATGCCCCCGGGACACTACAGTCGTCATAAATATGAACCAATTGCCAAGCACCCAAATTTTGATGACGTGACCAGGGGATGCTGCAAGTGGTCAAAACTGTGAGAAACGACCATAAGTCCATTTTTCAGTGCCGTCGGGACGACCTGTTTAGGCTGTTCGGAATGGACTTCACTAAATGAATGGTTGTATGTTGAGGACTACTGTACCTGTATCTGATGTCATCATCACTCCAGGCTTACCTACTTCTGCTCTTCCTTCCCAGAGTGCCGATAATCTTTTGGACCTGCCCACCACCACTGATGGTGTCCTTCTGCTTCCAAAAGTGACCAAGGCTGACAGTGGGACCTACCGCTGTCAGGTACTGGACTTCTATAGTCCTTCCGAGGTGGAACTGGAGAAGGATGTCACCATCTTCATCCATTGTGAGTGCCCCATGGAATGCTGGGGGAGAGAGTGAGCCAGGCCAAACCTTCCTTTTCATCATCCAGTTGCTAAGTTGTCCCAAAGGTGCTTTTTCAGGAGGCAACTGGACTTTCTTGGTTTTTTTCTTTGGAGAGGTTTCGCTTCTCATCCAAGAAGCGTCTTCAGCCCTGAAGCTTCTGAAGGTGTTTCTCTTCTCATCCAAGAAGCGTCTTCAGCTCTGAAGCTTCTGAAGATGTTTCTCTTCTCATCCAAGAAGCTTCTTCAGCTCTGAAACTTCTGAAGGTGTTTCGCTTCTCATCCAAGAAGCATTTTCAGCTCTAAAACTTCTGAAGGTGTTTCGCTTCTCATCCAAGAAGCTTCTTCAGCTCTGAAACTTCTGAAGGTGTTTCGCTTCTCATCCAAGAAGCTTCTTCAGCTCTGAAACTTCTGAAGATGTTTCGCTTCTCATCCAAGAAGCTTCTTCAGCTCTGAAGCTTCTGAAGATGTTTCTCTTCTCATCCAAGAAGCGTCTTCAGCTCTGAAGCTTCTGAAGATGTTTCTCTTCTCATCCAAGAAGCGTCTTCAGCTCTGACAGGTTCTTTGAAGAGAAACGTCTTCAAAGAAAAAAAACCAAGAAAGTCCAGATGCCTCCAGAAAAAGTACCTTTGGGACAACCATGACCTGGATGACGGAGAATCTCTACAGACTAATTAGCTAAGTTGCTAATTAAAATTAAATCTTGTCTTCTGGGTTTTAGATCTGGATCCCCTGGTCCTAAACCCAACCAAGATGGTGAAAGTCAACCGAAGCGAAAACCTTCAGTTGACCTGTTCGGGCAATGGCTCCAAGACACCCACGTTGTCATGGAAGAAGGTAGGTAGCATTGCAAGGGCTTCCTTCATAAGTTAAGCATCTGCCAGAACATTGCATGGATCAAAGATGGCATCCATGGTCGGGACTTAATTGAAATCCTGAAGAGGTTGCTTTCACAAAACTGGCTATTCCAGGAATTTTTTTATACAAGTAGTTCCTGTCATGTACCAAGGAAAACAGAAGATCAGGGCGGTTCAAATGTGTATAAAGGTTTATTGTAAGCTAATGTTCTCTACAAGAATCTGAACTACTAACAGTCCAAGCAAATTGGCAGTAAATAAGGAATTCACGATGGGCTGGACTTAGATCTCTTGTGGGCATGAAGGGACTCATGACTGATGGTGCCGTTGACCTCTTCCTCAGACTGGTCATCTCCCACAAGTCCTTACTTAGTGACCAGCAACCTGGTCACTAAATGAGGGAAATTATGAGAAAGCTAGGAGGGAAATCATGTGACTGCTTACGATTTTACTTCAGCTTTTATTTTCCCTCCTCCGCTGCCCATTAGAATTCATACCTTAGTGCCGGGATAATTACCAAGAAAGAAATTAATGTTTGTATTGACATTCATTGGAGAGGAAGGGATTAAAAGAGAATAAACAGGCAGACAATGGGGAAAACTCTCTTCTGATCCCTTCCTCTACAATCCCTCCACTCTGCCAGGTGGATCAGACAACACGAGAGATGTCTAAAGAGATTACCCTCTGGCGAGATGGGAAATGGTTTGGGTCCTCGCTGCTTTGGATACCGGTTTTAGCGCTGGTCTCGTAAACGAAAAGCTACGTTAATCTCGAAAAGCAAGGAATCCGGAAGAATCGATAGCGCCCCTTTTCCCACCGACAAATTTTATGGAAAAACACGATCTCACAGAAGCCGATGCGTTTTCCATGAACTTTCCTAGTAGGAACAACAGAACAAGGGCTGGAGGTTTCTTTCTATTTCCTTGAATCGCTTTGGAAGTGAATTCTTCACACACACACACACACACCACAGCACAACACAACACAACACAACACACCCTTTGGACAAATAATAGAAAGACACACACACATGCACAAACACACAACCCATTGATAAGGCAAATAGTAGAAACTCAATCTCTCTCTCTGTCTCTCTCTCTCTCTCACACACACACACACTTTGGGAAAATAGTAGAAACACTCTTACACACCCAAACACAGACCCTTTGGGCAAATAATAGAAACACACACAAACACCTTTGGACAAATAATAGAAAGACACACACACATGCACAAACACACAACCCATTTATAAGGCAAATAGTAGAAACTCAATCTCTCTCTCTGTCTCTCTCTCTCTCACACACACACACACTTTGGGAAAATAGTAGAAACACTCTTACACACCCAAACACAGACCCTTTGGGCAAATAATAGAAACACACACAAACACACCCCTTTGAAATTTCCTAACAGGAGCGATAAGACGCCCTTAGACTCAATTTTCCTGCCATCGTTTCGAGATAGATACGGACTCCGGTGCAAAAGAAGGGACCCCGATCTAAATTTTGAACTCGATTGAATTGAGACCATTGTCTCCTCTATAGAGGATCTGAGGCTGGGAATCACATCTGGGATAACAGCAGTTATCTTCTTCTTCTTCTTCTTCTTCTTCTTCTTCTTCTTCTTCTTCTTCTTCTTCTTCTTCTTCTTCTTCTTCTTCTTCTTCTTCTTCTTCTTCTTCTTCTTCTTCTTCTTCTTCTTCTTCTTCTCCTTCTCCTTCTCCTTCTCCTTCTCCTTCTCCTTCTCCTCCTTCTCCTTCTCCTTCTCCTTCTCCTTCTCCTTCTCCTTCTCCTTCTCCTTCTCCTTCTCCTTCTCCTTCTTCTTTTTTAAATTTCTCCTGCAGGGAAGGCAGCAGATGGGGACCGGCGAGACTCTGTCGCTGACAGAACTGACATACCCCATGGCCGGCACTTATGTCTGTGAGGCTTCTGTGCCCAGCATTTCCGGACTGAAACGGAACGAGACAATCCAAGTTATTGTGGAAGGTAGGTAGGTAGTGGGGTTTGCGTGTGTGTGTGTGTGAAATTCTGTTGAATTTCTATCTCACTCTCACTCTCCCTTTCTCTCCTCTCCCTCCTTCCTTCTCCCCCTCCCTCTCTTTCCCCCTCTCCCTCCTTCTCCTCTCTCTCTCTCTCTCTCTCTCTCTCCCTCTCTCTCTCTCTCTCTCTTGTATAGGAAAGCCAGAGATAGAAATTCAACAGACCATCATCCAAGAGCTGGACCAGACAGTGAAGCTCACCTGTACCGTTTTAGGCCATCCTCAGCCAGAGATCAGGTGGAACATACCTGGTGGGAAGGTGAGTCCGTCCAAGGCCCGGCAAACACCAAACCACAAGATCTCTTCCGCATCACTCAACGTGCAAGATTTTCAAATTAGATTCTGTAAACAGACGCAATTCTGTCTGCGCTCTATCTAAAGTCCTCTCATTGCTAAACAGAAGTTGTAAACGCGAACGATTAATTTTTTATTTTATTTTTTACCCTAATGCAGGGGTCTGCAAACTTGGCTCTTTTAAGACTTGTGGACCTATACACAAGAAAAATATATTTTAGAATGGAAAATGTGGATTGGTTATATTCAAAATAAGTATCAGATAAAAAAATATCAAATAGCATATGAGTAAATTTAGGAAATATTTTGTATTAGATATATTTTTGAAGGAGAGGGGAATTGAGAGTGTGATTATGTGTGGGGTGACTAGAGATTATAATTTAGGAATTATTTTGGATTATGATTGTTAGTTTTGATACCCTGCATTTTGTTCTGGGAAGTCGGGGTGGGGGGTGGGGAGTAAGGGGAAGGGGAATTGGAGGGTTGAGGGTAGAGGATGGAGTGATGGTTAATGTACAGGGATTATTGAAGATGTATAAATATAATTAATGTAGGGTCGGGTCTGCCCAGTTACCATTTTAGAACGGTGGGGAGGGAGAAAAGAGGAGAGAGTAGGAGGTAGGAAAGAGGAGAAGAGGAAGGAAGAGGGGTAGAAGAAGGAGAAGGAAGGTGTAGGGTGGAGGGAGGAGAGGATGTAGATAAGAGAAGGAGAGGAAGGTCTGGAAAGTAGAAGAAGGTAGAAGAGGGAAGAGTGTTAAAAAGGGGGGTGGTGACTGGGCAAGCCCGACTAATTGTATATAACTGTACATTGGATGAGCTGTTTGATATGATTGTAAAAATAAAACTTTTTTATGAAAAAAAAAAAAAGACTTGTGGACTTCAACTCCCAGAGTTCCTCAGCCAGCAAAGACTCTCTCTCTCTCTCTCTTTCTCTCCAGGCTACCGTAAAACACTCGGCAAATAAATATAGTGCTGAATTGTTAGTGGAACTGACCCCCAAACTAATCCAAAGCGGAGTTCAGTGCACAGCAGAGAACAAGTACGGCTCGGCCAACAAGAACTTCGAGCTGAAAATGGGTAAGAAACTCCTTTTTCGGTCCACTGTGTTTTGTGGTTGTGGGTATGCACGGGGGGGTGCTGTGGGTGGGCAGCATTTTCAGGTACAGGTAAGTCCTCGACTTTGTTCATTTAGCGACCGTCCAAAGTTACAACGGCCCTAAAAAAAAAGTGACTCACGACCGTTTTTCACACTTATGACCGTTGCATCTTCCCCGTGGCCGTGCGATCGAAATTCAGACGCCTGGCCGCCGACTCACATTTATGACGGTCGCGGGTGTCCCTTTCGCGACCTTTCGATAAGCAAAGCCAGATTCACTTAACAACTGTGTTAAGTTCACAGTTGCAGGGTTTCACTTAATGCCTGTGGCAAAAATTAGGTCGTACAACGGGGCAAAACTCCCTTAACAAATGTCTCGCTGAGCAACAGAAAGGTGAGGCTCAAGTTGCGGTCATTGAGTCGAGGACTGTCTGTAAATTTAACATATAAATTAACCCAACAGCTGAACCTTGAGCTACAGATACTCCTTCCTACAATTGAGGGTGTGATTAGTTATTTTTATTTATTTTATTTATTTATTAATCATATTTCTATACCGCCCTTCTCCCGAAGGACTCAGGGCGGTTTACAGCCATATTAAAACCATTTCTACAAACATTAAAATAATGTTTTAAGGGCCGCGGTGTGGCTCAGGCTGTAAGAAGCCTGTTATTAAAACACAGCTGCCTGCAATTACTGCAGGTTCTAGTCCCACCAGGCCCAAGGTTGACTCAGCCTTCCATCCTTTATAAGGTAGGTAAAACAAGGACCCAGATTGTTGTGGGGGCAATAAGTTGACTTTGTAAATATACAAATAGAATGAGACTATTGCCTTATACATTGTAAGCCGCCCTGAGTCTTCGGAGAAGGGCGGGATATAAATGTAAATAAAATAAAAAATAATAATAAAATAAAATAAAATAAAATAAAATATTTTATATTGCCGGAAGGGACTGTGAACCCGGCCCTTATTTAATTGTGATTTATATTAAAATGACTGTTGCAATTGCCCTAACCTGATTTTGGATCTCAGAGGTTACACGGTTGAGGTTAGATTCGAATTTCTCAACTTCACCAACTTTTAAGAACTAGAATAGAATAGAGCTGGAAGGGACCTTTGGAGGTCTTCTAGTCTGACCCCCTGCTCAAGCAAGAGAACCTATACTATTTCAGATAAGTGACTGTCTAGTCTCTTCTTAAAAACCTCCAGTGATGGAACGTCCACAATTTTTGAAGACTTCCAGAATTCCCCCAGCCAGCATGGATGGAACTTCAACTCCCAGAATTCAACGGGGATCAAAAGTCCCATTTACAGGCGATCCACGAATTACAACCGCTGTTGGAACTGTCTGGAACATCTTGTCACTCAGCGAGGCTGTTGTTAAGCGAGTCATGCCCGATTTTACGGTCTTTTTGTTTGTTTGCGGTCATTGAGCGAAGCGCCACCGTCGTTAAGGAAGTCTCGTGGTTGTTAGGTAAAATTCGGCTTCCCCTCTTGACCTGGGATCCTGGGATCCCGTACATGTCATGAATACATGCTGGCTGCCTGAATTTTGGCAGCGGGGAATGCGACGATGGTCGTAAGTCGAGGACTACCTGTAGTTTAAAGCAGGGGTCTCCAACCTTGGTCCCTTTAAGACAGTGGTTCTCAACCTTTATAGTGCTGCGACCCCTTTAATGCAATTCCCCACGATGTGGCGACCCCAACCGTAAAATAATTTTCGTTTTGAATTTATCGCGCCTGAAGCCGTCTTGGCTAGCGATCTGAACTGCTTGCGATTGCCTTGAGGACGGAGGCATTAAAGCGGAGACTCCTCCCCTATTAAGTTTATCGCGCCTGAAGCCAGATTAGGCTAGCGATTGGGAGTGATTGCAGCTGGCTTGAGAGGGAGACATCAGAGCAAAGATTTCTCTCTTTTTTAATTCATCGCGCCTGAAGCCAAATTCGCGATTCTTCGACTCGCAAGTATACTTCCCATATTTCCGATGGTCTTAGGTGACCCCTGGCAAATCGTCATTCGACCCCCAGGTTGAGAACCGCTGCTTTAAGACTTGTGGACTTCAACTCCCAGAGTTCCTCAGCCAGCTTTGTGAAGTCCACAAGTCTTAAAGGGACCAAGGTTGGAGACCCCTGCTTTAAAGTTGCCAAAGTTTGAGAAATCCTGGTTAGATTTTTTTTTTTATTTGCATTTATATCCCGCCCTTCTCCGAAGACTCAGGGCGGCTTACACTATGTTAAGCAATAGTCTTCATCCATTTGTATATTATATACAAAGTCAACTTATTGCCCCCAACAATCTGGGTCCTCATTTTACCTACCTTATAAAGGATGGAAGGCTGAGTCAACCTTGGGCCTGGTGGGACTTGAACCTGCACTAATTGCAAACAGCTGCTGTTAATAACAGACAGACTTAAGTCTGCTGAGCCACCAGAGGCCCTGATTTTGGGGTGCACTTTTCTAACCAATCGCTCTCACACTCTCTCTCTCTCTCTTCTTATAGTTACTCCGACACCCTCGGTCACTTCGAAGCCAGCTTGTAAGTATTTTCTTTCCCTTTCTCCCTTTCTGTCTGTGCTAAGGGCGGCGCAGGACGATGGGAGTTGTAGTCTGACGCAGCTGGGAAAAAAAAACCCCAAGTTAGCACTTCCGGATAGCCACGGAGGACCTGATGGTGCCCAAATCTTCTTTGGTTTCACCGGTGCCCTCTCCCCCCCTCTTTTTCCCCCTCCCTCCCCAACAGCGGAGGAGGAACAGGGTCAAACCGGAAGCACGGTGGCGGTGATCGCGGTCTGCGTGTGTGTCCTTCTGCTGCTCCTGATCGTGGGGTTCTTCTACTTCATGCAACGCCGGGGCCAGTTGCCCTGCAGCCGGGGAGAGAAAAGATCGCTGTGAGTGACACCCCTTTGCGCTTGTGCAGCCCCCAGCCCCCCTCGAATCGGTGTTCTAAGGCAGAGGTCTCCAACCTTGGCAACTTTAAGCCTGGCGGACTTCAACTCCCAGAATTCCCCAGCCAGCTAAACTACACCTGTTCTAAGGTGTTGTGTCTCCTGAGCAGCGGTTTCCCCCGGAGAATTCCTCTAAGGCATGGGGAGAGAGGAGAGGAGAGAAGGAGGGGGGGGGAGAGAGCGGAAGGGGAGTAGAAGGGAAGGGAGGAGAGGAGAGGGGAAAGGAGGGGAGAGAAGGAAGGGAAAGAGCAAAAGGGAGGGGAGGGAGAGAGAAGGGAAGGGGAGTAGAACGGAAGGGAGGAGAGGAGAGGGGAAAGGAGGGGAGAGGGAAGGGAGGAAGGAGGCACGGGAAGAGAAGGGGTAGAGTGTGGAGATGAGAGGGGAAAGGGACGAGAGAGAGAGAGGGAAGGGAGAAGAGGGGAAAGGAAGAGCAAAGGGGAAGGGAAGGGAGGTGAGGGAGAGAAGGGGAAGGGAGGGAGGGAGGGTGGAGATGAAAGAGGGAAGGAAAGAGCAAAGAGGAGGGAGGGAGAGAGAGAGGGGCAGGAAGGGAGGAGACCTGAAGTGGAGAGGAGAGCTGGAGGAGGAGAAGGGAAGGGAAGAAAAGGAGAGAGAGGGTCGAGATGAAAGGGAAGGGAGAGAGCAAAGGGAAGGAGGGAGGAGAGAGGAGAGGAAGACGGAGAAGAGGGAAGGGAAAGAGCAAAGAGGAGGGGAGGGGAGAGAGAGGAGAGGGGAAGGGAAGGGAGGAGACCTGAAGTGGAGAGGAGAGCTGGAGGAGAGGAGAAGGGAAGGGAAGAAAAGGAGAGAGAGGGTTGAGATGAAAGGGGAAAGGGAGAGAGCAAAGGGGAAGGGAGGGGAGGGAAAGAGAGGGGAGAGGAAGACGGGAGAAGAGGGGAAGGGAGAGAGCAAATGTGAAGGGAAGGGGGGAGAGGAAGGGAAGGGAGGAAAGGGGGAAGGGGAGGGGAGAGAGGGAGAGGGAAAGAGATGGCTAGGGAATGGAAGGCAGAGAAAAATTGAGTGAAAAGGGAAAGGAAAGAGGAGAGGAGAGAGGGAGGAAGAAACAAGACTCGGGCCCCTTAATCGCTTTTATCTCTTCGGTTCCAGTAGACATAACATTTAATTCTGGCTCTTGGGTGTGCTCTGAGCTTTCTCCATGCAGATGTCACATTACCGGCCTCCATAACATCATCAAGGGTAGAGGGTGGGGGGAAAGGAATGTTTCTGCCTGTTTATATTTATATTTTACGATAGCCTGGTTAAGTCGCGGGCTGCTTCTTCAAGGCTTCCTGCGGTTCAGATAATTAGCTGAAAAAGCATCTGGCAATCTCCCGGCATTTGTAGGCTTCCCCAGACACACATGTGTGTCTGTCTGTCTTCTGTGAGATGGGAGATAACAGTTCAGGACATCTGGCCATTCCAGGTTTCTTTATATATATATATATAAATATATATATGTGAAGAATATATATATATATATATAAAAAAGAAACCTGGAATGGCCAGATATATATATATGTTTTCTGAGGTTTTCGCGGGTGTTTGTATGTAGGTCTTTGGTTATTCGGGTTTTCTCCCGCGTAAAATTGGAAGTGTCTTGGCGACGTTTCGACGAAGTCTCATTCGTCATCTTCAGGCTGGTGTTTTCAGCTTTGTGCTTCTAGGAGCAACGAAGCTGAAAATGTCGTGTCCCACTCCTCCGCTGACGGCCGGGTCAGGGAAATCCGAATCAGGCGTGCCTCTGCAGCTCTGCCAAAGTCCTAGCAAAGTCCTCAGGGCAGACAGGAGACCAGAAAGTGACTTCAGCAAGATATGTTTAGACTTTGCCTGACTCAGAGAATGCCAGAAAGCAGGTCCTTTATATAGGCCATGGGGTGTGGCTCCATGACTCAGCACTTATCCAGGCCTGCCCCTCCCTTCCTTCTGTTGCCTCTGCCTATCAAGTCTTCTGACGCGAGGGTCACTCCAGTCGGCAGCTGTTGGTAATTGACCTCCCTCAGGCTCACATGCTGTGGAGGAGGGGGAGGGGTCTAGTTGCTCTGTTTGCCTGGGCATGGAGCCAGAGCTGGGGGCTGGAGATACTTCCTCCTCTTCAGCCTGTCTGGGCATGGAGCCAGGGCTGGGGCCGGGAGGCATACTAGGACATTCCTCCGTGTTCGGAAGCAGATAAGAAGGCCCCGGCTGTGGTGAGATTGGATGAGACACAACAGAAAACACCAGCCTGAAGATGACGAATGAGACTTCGTCGAAACGTCGCCAAGACACTTCCAATTTTACGTTGGAGAAAACCCAAATAACCAAAGACCTATACACACACACACACACATATATATATAAATATAATATATTATTTTATATATATATATATTTTTTATTTTATATATATATATATACATATATATATACATACATATATATATATACATATATATATACATACATATATATATGTATATATACTCCGTCAACTTCCTGACCTTCGAACCTTCCGTCGCGAGCTCAAGACACATTTATTCATCTGTGCAGGACTGGCTTAGATTTTTAAATTTAGAGGGGTTTTAAATTGATTTTAATATTTATATTTAATATTTATATTTCTATTTTTAATAATTCGGGCGCTAGAATAAGTTTTTTAAGGATTATTTTAATTTGTATATTGATATTGATGTTTTATATGCCTGTGAACCGCCCTGAGTCCTTTGGGAGATAGGGCGGTATATAAATCAATAATAAATAATAAATAAATAAATAAATAAATTATACATATATATACACACATATATACATACATACATATACATACATACATACATACATATACATACATACATATATATATATATATATATATATATATATATATATATATATATATATGTTTTCTGAGGTTTTCACGGTGTTTGTATGTAGGTCTTTGGTTATTCGGGTTTTCTCTTGCGTAAAATTGGAAGTGTCTTGGCGACGTTTCGACGAAGTCTCATTCGTCATCTTCAGGCTGGTGTTTTCAGCTTTGTGCTTCTAGGAGCAACGAAGCTGAAAATGTCGTGTCCCACTCCTCCGCTGACGGCCGGGTCAGGGAAATCCGAATCAGGCGTGCCTGTGCAGCTCTGCCAAAGTCCTAGCAAAGTCCTCAGGGCAGGCAGGAGACCAGAAAGTGACTTCAGCAAGATATGTTTAGACTTTGCCTGACTCAGAGAATGCCAGAAAGCAGGTCCTTTATATAGGCCATGGGGTGTGGCTCCATGACTCAGCACTTATCCAGGCCTGCCCCTCCCTTCCTTCTGTTGCCTTCTATCAAGTCTTCTAACTCGAGGGTCACTCCAGTCAGCAGCTGTTGGTAATTGACCTCCCTCAGGCTCACATGCTGTGGAGGAGGGGGAGGGGTCTAGTTGCTCTGTTTGCCTGGGCATGGAGCCAGAGCTGGGGGCTGGAGATACTTCCTCCTCTTCAGCCTGTCTGGGCATGGAGCCAGGGCTGGGGCCGGGAGGCATACTAGGACATTCCTCCGTGTTCGGAAGCAGATAAGAAGGCCCCGGCTGTGGTGAGATTGGATGAGACACAACAGAAAACACCAGCCTGAAGATGACGAATGAGACTTCGTCGAAACGTCGCCAAGACACTTCCAATTTTACGTGGGAGAAAACCCGAATAACCAAAGACCTACACATACACACACATATATATATAAATATATATATATATATATATATATATATATATATATATATATATATATATATATATATATATATATATATATATATATATACTCACAACTTCCTGACCTTCAACCTTCCGTCATGAGCTCAAGACACATTTATTCATCTGTGCAGGACTGGCTTAGATTTTAAATTTAGAGGGTTTTAAATTGATTTTAATATTTATATTTAATATTTATATTTCTATTTTTAATAATTCGGCGCTAGAATAAGTTTTTAAGGATTATTTTAATTTGTATATTGATATTGATGTTTTATATGCCTGTGAACCGCCCTGAGTCCTTTGGGAGATAGGGCGGTATATAAATCAATAATAAATAATAAATAAATAAATAAAATATAGATACATACATACATACATATATACATACATATATACATATATACATATATATATATATATATGTATATATATATATATATATATATATATATGTTTTCTGAGCTTTGCACGGGTGTTTGTATATAGGTGTTTGGTTGTTCGGGTTTTGTCCCGTGTAAAATTGGAAGTGTCTTGGCGACGTTTCGACGAAGTCTCATTCTCCCAGAAGCACGAAGCTGAAGCCTGAAGATGACGAATGAGACTTCGTCGAAACGTCGCCAAGACACTTCCAATTTTACGCGGGAGAAAACCTGAATAATCCTCTATAATATATAGAGAGAGTATATTTTAGATTAGATCAGAGCAGCCGTATCCTGTGGCGATCCTTACTTGTCCATCACGGGTGGGGTGGGGTGGGGTGGGGACCTTGATTTCTAGTCTGAAGAACACATGTTGAATTAGAGGGTTGTTTTTCTTCTGCCTTCAGGACCCCCAAGGAAGGGACTCCGGATAACGCTGTGGTGGAGATGAAGGCTGACAGGCGGAACGAGCAGACGGGGCTGCTGAGTCCTGGAGGCGGAGGCGGCGGTGGAGGAGGAGGGGGGACGAATGAGGTGAGGAGGGGGGGGGGGCTGGGTGGGAGGGGCCTTAAGTTCCCAGAATTCTCAGCAACGGCCAAGCTGCCGGTTAGCATCCTGGGAACTGAAGTCCACATATCTGGTGTGCTTGCAGGATTAGGGGAAAGATCCCTCCCTCTTCAAAATCCTCCTTCCTTCCTCTCTTCCACGTCTTCCTTCCTCTTCCTTCCTCCCTCCTTCCTTCTTCCTCCTCCTCCCTTTCTCTCTTCCATATTTTCCTCCCTCCCTCCCTTTCTCTCTTCCATATCTTCCTTCCTTCCCTCCCTCCCTCTTCAAAATCCTCCTTCCTTCCTCTCTTCCACATCTTCCTCCCTCCCTCCCCACTTCCATATTTTCCTTCCTCCTCCTTCCTCTCTTCCATATCTTCCTCCTTCCTCCTTCTCCCTTCCTCCTCCTTCCTCCTCCCCTTCCATATTTTCCTTCCTTCCTTCCTCTCTTCCACATCTTCCTTCCTCCTCCCCTTCCATATTTTCCTTCCTCCTCCCTTTCTCTCTTCCATATCTTCCCTCCCTTCCTGCCTTTCTCTCTTCCATATCTTCCTTCCTTCCCTCCCTCCCTCTTCAAAATCCTCCTTCCTTCCTCTCTTCCACATCTTCCTTCCTCCCTCCCCACTTCCATATTTTCCTTCCTCCCTCCCTTTCTCTCTTCCATATCTTCCCTCCTTCTCCCTTCCTCCCTTTCTCTCTTCCATATCTCCCTTCCTTCCTCCTCCTCTTCAAAATCCTCCTTCCTTCCTCTTCCACATCTTCCTCCCTCCCTCCCCACTTCCATATTTTCCTCCCTCCCTCCCTTTCTCTCTTCCTTCCTTCCTTCCTTCCTTCCTTCCTTCCTTCCTTCCTTCCTTCCTTCTTTCCTTCCTTCCTTCCCCACTTCTTCCCTCCCTCTCTCCTAATCCCTTTCCCCTCCCTCCCTCGCAGTGCTGAGCAGAGGGAAGGCTGGACCTGTCTTCTTCCAGGGGTGGCCCCTTCCCATTCTGTACCGCCCACAATGGATGGAGAAGATTCTGGAAAGGATCCTGCCAGGGCATGACAGCCCCACACTCCCTCCCTCCTTCCCTCCCCCCCACCCTCCTTCCTTCTCGTGGGAGGGGCAAGGGCCTTTCTTCTCACCTAGACTTTGTGTCCAGGACGGGTTGAGATGCCGAAGGGGGAGGAGCTAGTCTGCCATGACTTCTTCCTCCTTTAAAAATACCACCTTTTGTGGGGGGGGTTTATGTTTATTTTTCCGCTTTGTTTTTTTTTTTTTAAAAAAAAGGAACTGACAATTATCTGGACAGACGCTCCATTTTTAGCGTTTTCCTAAATAAAGTCGCCCACAGACTACATCGATGTCAGGGAGACAAACCAACTTTGCGGAAGTTCATAACCCCATCGGTTTTTGTTTTTTTTTAAACCAACTTTCAGCAAGCCCATCTCTGCCGGTTACCTAGGATCTAAAACGAACTTGTGTTTGGTTAACCTCCCGCTCGCTTCAAAGTGAGTCACGCAAACCTTTGCCAGAGTTCACGCAAACCTTTGCCACAACCCTCTGCGTAAATTTAGCCGTTTTCCCGTGCGGCTCCTGGCCCCTCGGTCTGCTCAGTGTTATGCATGCACCCAAAGCGAACATCTCCGAGAGATGTTCTCGTGCTCGCAGGCGTGAATTGGACCCGTCTCACAGCTTCGTTCACCTGCCATTCTCAGCTGGCCCGTCACTCACCTGTAGATCTCTCTAGCAAGCGTTCTTCATCCACTCCCTCCTGGCGCAATGAACCGGTGGAACCGCTTGGCTCCAGACGTTGTGGGAGGGGGCTTCATCACTGGAGGGTTGTTGTTTTTTTTTTAAAAAAAGATGAGATTGGACAACTATTTGTCTGGAATGGTCTGGGGCAGCGGTTCTCAACCTGTGAGTCGCGACCCCTTTGGAGGTCGAATGACGATTTGCCAGGGGTCGCCTAAGACCATCGGAAATATGGGAAGTATACTTGCGAGTCGAAGAATCACGAATTCGGCTTCAGGCGCGATGAATTAAAAAAGAGAGAAATCTTTGCTCTGATGTCTCCCTCTCAAGCCAGCGGCAATCCCTCCCAATCGCTAGCCTAATCTGGCTCCAGGCGCGATAAACTTAATAGGGGAGGAGTCTCCGCTTTAATGCCTCCGTCCTCAAGGCAATCGCAAGCAGTTCAGATCGCTAGCCAAGACGGCTTCAGGCGCGATAAATTCAAAAAAAACAGTTTGCCGCTTTTTTCCCCCTTCTGCGGCTGCTGAGGCGCGCTGAGATCGCTGCCTAAAAAAATAATAATTTTATGATTGGGGTCGCCACATCGTGGGGAATTGTATTAAAGGGGTCGCAGCACTATAAAGGTTGAGAACCACTGGTCTAGGGTCTTCTGCTTTAGCAGGGGGTTGGACTAGAAGGCCTCCAAAGTCCCGACTCTTTGATTCTGTATTCATCTGTCGCATTAGTGCATGGATGGTGGGGGGGTACTATGTCCCCTTTAAGACCTGTGGACTTCAACTCCCTGAATTCCTGAGCCAGCTGGCTCAGGAATTCTGGGAGTTGAAGTCCATAGGTCGTACAGGGGACATAGTTGCTCTTCCCCATATTCATATGTCCCTTGGCATTTGTGCTTTGGAACAGGGGTCTCCAACCTTGGCAGCTTTAAGACTTGGGGACTTCAACTCCCAGAGTTCCTCAGCCAGCTTTGCTGGCTGAGGGACTCTGGGAGTTGAAGTCCCCAAGTCTTAAAGCTGGCAAGGTTGGAGACCCCTGCTTTGGAATTCAACCTCTGCTTTAACTGTAACTTGATCCGTTAAAGGAGCGATCTATTAAAGGCGCAGGTGGTAACGTTCCTACCAAGCGACAATGACCGGTAGTCCTCGACTTATGACAGTTCATTTAGTGGCCGTTCGAAGGGACAATGGCGCTGGAAAAAGCGACTGACCATTGCAGCAGCCCACACGGGCACATGAGCAAAATTCAGAGGTTTGGCAGCTGACTCATATTTATGACGGTCGCAGCATCCCGGGGTCACGTGGTCCCCCTTTTGCGACCATCTGACTCACTTAACAGCCGTGTTTCTAACTGAACCGCTGCAGTGGTTCGCTTCACCGACGTGGCCAGAAACGTCGTAGAACGGGGCCAAAAACTCACTTTTAACGAATGTCTCACTTAGCAAAGTAAATGTGGGTGGTCGCAAGTCGAGGACTACCGGTCTAGCCGAACACTGATTCTATCAATCCTCCATCTTCTTGTCTAAAACTGATAGAGCTCGGCCAACGGCTTTGAATGTATGTTCTCCCCCCCCCGCCCCCAGAGTCTATTGCAATCCGTCACAACCAGAGGTGGGTTTCAGCAGGTTCTGACCAGTTCTGGCGAACCAGTAGTGGAAATTTTGAGTAGTTCAGAGAACCGGTAGTAAAAATTCTGACTGGACCCGCCCCCATCTATTCTCTGCCTCCCTAGTCCCAGCTGATCGGGAGGAGATGGGGATTTTGTAGTAACCTTCCCCTGGAATGGGGAGGGAATGGAGATTTTACAGTATCCTTCCCATGCCATGCCCACCAAGCCATGCCACGCCCACCAAGCCACACCCACAGAACTGGTAGTAAAAAAATTTGAAACCCACCTCCGGTCGCAAGTCGCAACTCCTGTGATTTTATCCTCCCCCCACTCGCCCCCCGTGGCAATAAGATGTTATGAATTTATCCTGACTCCCCATCAACCGAGCGTATTATCCCGACCCCGTTTTGCCAAGGAAAGCGATTTTTGTCTACGTATCTGATCATTCGCAATCCCGGGGGAAAAAAAAAAAATCCTGCTTGTTTCTATTTTATATATAGCTTTGCCTTCAGGGGAAGGGTCTTTTCGGACGGAAGGTGGGGGGGGGGTCTTCCGGCTACAGTTTTCTATCTTTGAAAGATGGCCAGGGCGGGTGGGGGGGACGAAGACAGACAATGAATGGTATTATTTTGTGTGTGTCCCATCCTCTCCACATCTTCTCTGCTCTTGAGGTTGATCCCGAATCGACAGGGCTGGCATTTGAACCCCGCCCGATCTGTGGATCTTCTTCCTTCTATATATATATATATTGTGGTTTTTGGTTTTCGTTTTTTTTACAGGATACCGTTTTTGCCTGCATGGCAAAATCTCTTCGGAACATATGTCTTGTCAGGGGTTGTGATATGTCAGTCAATTCGGTTTCCCAAACTGGGGAACTTTTCAGAAGAGTGGATTTCAAGTCCCAGAATTCTGGGACTTGAAGTCCACTCGACTTAAATTTCTCCAGATTGGGAAACATTGCCTTCATCCCTGCAATATGTCACTTCCTTTCTCAGTTGCACTGTCTGGTCGAGACACTGGTGATGTGGGGGGTGAGGGGGGGGAGAAGAATATTTGGGCCTTTAAAAAAAATAATAATTAGAGACCCTTAATGGTGTTGTAGCCTAGAACAGACTGAAGCTGGGAGCTATGGCACACCACGGTGGATAAGAAGAGTAGGTCGAGGAGTTTGGGGCTTCCCTAGGCCCACTGGGTTTTCCCAAAAAAGCATTTTTTTAAAAAAAAGCAAAGAAAGTTGGGAATTTTAAAGAGTTTTGCCTTGACTGGCAGCTGGAATATTCCTTCCTTCCCCCCCCCCCACCTCTCTGGTCTTCCAGATGTGATTGGACTTCCGTTCCCAGCAACCACTGGAGCTGCTGGGAAATGTAGTTCATCAACACCCAGTTAGGAAAGACCCGAAGGGTTGCTATCGATTGCCCCATGTTTAAAAATGGCCCCGTTGCAGTTTTGGCCTCTTTCTCTTCGTCCCGACTGCAAATTTCTGGGTTGCTTCACTTTAAAATATAAAACAGCAACCTTCCCCATCCTTCTCCTTGATGCCTCTTCGGGAAGTTTGGTTATTCGGCCACTGCTTTTGGGGTTTTGGCATCCATTTGGGGGAGAGAGAGGGATTAAGTGGCCTTTCAAAGAATTTTTTGAGCCTCCTTGCAGGGGTGAAATGCTACCGGTTTGCTACCGGTTCGGGCAAACTGGTAGTGATAAAAACTACAGGTTCGGGGTAAACCGGTAGTTTAAAAAAGCTACGATCCAACGATCAGCTGTGCTGCACGGTTTAGCTTTGCTAGAAAGCAGGATGAAGCTAAACCGTGCAGCACAGCTGATCCCCACCCTTCCCAAGCCTTCTTTTGGTGTGTACTAGTTCGCCCGAACCAGTAGCTTTTTTAACACACAGCACACTGTTGTGCACTGCGCACGCACACATTTGGCACACAGCGCGCATGCGCGGCCAGGGAACTGGTAACAAACCGGTTCAAATTTCACCACTGCCGCCTCATTGATAAAAATTGCCCTGCAGACCAAGACGGGAACATTTTTCTATGGAGGTTCATAGGTCAATCCAGGTCATGGCTGTCCCAAAGGCGCTTTTTCCCCCAAAAGGCAACTGGGCTTTGTTTTTCCTTGAAGACGTTTCGCTTCTCATCCAAGAAGCTTCCTCGGTTCTGACTTCGGTCCAAGAAACTTCTTCGGTCTTTCCGTCAGAACGGAAGAAGCTTCTTTGGGTGAGAAGCGAAACGTCTTCAAGGGAAAAACAACAACAAAGTCCTTCGGGAGAACCAATCAGTTGGCAACCTGGAGGAAGAAAACAGTTGGGCAACCTAGCAACTCCCTTCCATCCTCGGGACCGCCTGTTCCTACCACCCTGTCTGTGCCATGGCTCCTGGGTCTCCGTTCGGATGTTTCTACTTTCTACAGCCTTTTGCCAGGTTATGCTGTACGTTAGCCATTAAAAAAAAAAAAAAAGATTATAACCTCCGTTTGACTCCTGAATCTTGGTGTGTCTCCGCCGGACTCCTCTCTTGCGTCGGATGCGACTGGGAGCTGCTGAATGACCTGGTCCAACCTCTTGTCAGAGCCCACAAAAGAAAAAAAATTATTTCGCGGCTGCCCTTCCTGCCAATCTCGGAAGGAAACTTCAACGGCGAGCAAGAAAAGTCGTTTATTTATTTCATTTTCTCGTTATTTTTACTTCCCCCCAACAAAATGGTACAGGTAAACCATTTAGTTACGACCAGGGGTGGGTTTCAAAAATTTTAGCAAGGGGTTCTCTGTCCGGTTGCTGGGTGGGTGTGGCCATGGGGGCGTGGCCTAGTCAGCCTCCCCGGGCTCTGGAGGCTTTTCTTGAGCCTCGGGAGGGCGAAAATGGTCTCCCCAGGCTCCAGAGGGCCTCCAGAACCCAAACTTCCAGTAGGCCCATTTTTCGGCCTCCCCGAGGCTCCACACGGACCCTGCACTTACCTGCATCCAAAACGGCCCGCGTGGGGACTCCTGGGAGGGGAGGGGTGGGGTGAATGGGGCCAGCCAGGAGTGAGATTTGGGGGTTCTCCGAACTGCACAGAACTTTAGCTAGAGGTTCTCCCGAACCCCCAGCAGCCCATCCCGGATTACGACGACATTGAAAAAAAGTGACAGGGCTGTGTTTCACAGTTACGACCCCACGGTCACGTGATCAAAATTCGGACGGGCTCGTATTTATGACGGTTTGCAGTGTTGATTGTGTGCGATTCCCCTTTTGCGACCTGACTTTTGCAAAGTCGAGGGAGAAGTAGCCGGATTCACTTAACAGCCGTGTTCCTCATTGAAGAACCGCAGCCATTCGCTTCGCCAGTGTGGCAAAGAAAGGCTGTAAAACGGGGGCCAAAACTCACTTTTAACCACAGTCTCGCTTAGCAGCAGAAATTTTGGGCAGGATTTTGCTCGCAAGTCGAGGACTTCCTGTAGGTAAGTGGGCCGGCTTTGTTTCCTGCAGAGACATTTTTCGATGCTCCTGGCAAGTCAAGCGTGGCGGGATTGGAGCTTGGATTTGGGTGCGCAAATCCACGCTGAACCCTTCCTCTTGACTGGGCCTGGGTTCGAAAGCCAGAGTTGCTCAAAGGGAAGGCCAACCATCTCCGCTCTGCAGCTTCCTGGGGAGTGTTTTTAATTTTCCAACAGATTCCATGTGCACTCCGCAGGGATTCGACTTCGTTGCGTACGCGGCTAATTAGAGAAGTTCCTTCCTGCCCTCTTTGTCATTGCACAGTTTTCGCTTCCTTTCCGAACACCCCTTTGAATTTGCTTCCAAAGCCCCCAAATTCCTGGCCAAGGAATACTACGAATTTCCCCTCCGGGATTGACTTCTTAAAGAGGAATGCCAGCTTTTTTGGCCTTGGCTCCTGGGATCTGGGCTGACTTGTGACCTCTTGCTCCAAGCAGTAATGGGTCTTTCCTTTGGCAGCTTGCAACTGTGCAAATCATTGTGGAAAACCCAGGTTGTGTTGTCGGTGGAGGTTCTTAATCATCTAGGTTGTGGCTGTCCCAAAGGCGCTTCATATTTATTTTTTCCTTCCCAAAGACAAATCGGACTTTCTCGGGGAGTGAACCAAGCAAGAAAGTCCTGCTGCCTTTTAAAAATAAAAAAAAAATATCTAAAAGCACTTTTGGGACACAGGTTGCGTTGCACAGAAAGGTGCCGGGATGGCTTATTTTTATTTTATTTTATTTGCATTTATATCCCGCCCTTCTCTGAAGACTCAGGGCGGCTTACACTATGTCAAGCAATAGTCTTCATCCATTTGTATATTATATACAAAGTCAACTTTTATTGCCCCCCCAACAATCTGGGTCCTCATTTTACCTACCTTATAAAGGATGGAAGGCTGAGTCAACCTTGGGCCTGGTGGGACTAGAACTTGCAGTAATTGCAAGCAGCTGTGTTAATAACAGACTGTCATAGTCTGTTGAGCCACCAGAGGCCCACCAGAGGCTTATGCTTGTGATATCGAACTTGGGGCACGCATACCACAGGTGTCACGCAGAGCCATATCGGTGGGCGTGTGAGCTCAGCTCCGGCACGCATGTACACGCTCGCCAGCTGATTTTCTGGCCTTCTAGTCCCACAGAAAGTCAGCAAATGGGCTGTTTATGGCCTCTGGGGGCGTATGTGGGAAAGGCTGTTTTTTGCCCTCCCCAGACTCCTAGAATGTCTCTGGAGTCTACCGGGCCCACTACCATCATGTGCAGGGGGAACGTGGAGGGGGGGGGTCGTGCATGTATGTGCGGGGGGGGGGCGCATAGAATTATGAGTGTGGGCACGCATGTGCGACCCCCCCCGCACTCCCCCCGCTTTTGGCACGCTATGGCAAAAAGGTTAGCCATCGCTGACCTATGTGGTTGCTTTCCTTCCCTGATTACAGCTAGTTCTCAACTTAAGCTGGCTGAGGGACTCTGGGAGTTGAAGTCCACAAGTCTTAAAAGAGCCAAGTTTGCAGACCCCTGCGTTAAGGGAACCGCTGCAGTCCTTAACGGGGTTGTTTAATGGCTCCCCCATTGGCTTTGGTTGTCAGAATGTCTCCAAAAGGGATCCTGCGACCTTGGGTCACAGCAACGGTCGTAAGTATGAACCGGTAACCAAGCTTCTAGATTTTGAGCGATTTATTTATTTATTTAATTAAACTTTTATACCGCCCTTCTCCCGAAGGACTCAGGGCGGTGTACAGCCTGCATTAAAACAATTTATATACACACTAAAATAACAATGAAAAAACTTATTCCATAAAGGCCGAAATTAAAACCGTCCAAATTGACCATATAAAATACCCGATAAAATACAATTAAAATTTAAGAATTTAAGAATTTAAAAATTTAGCAATTAAAAAATCAGGCCAGTCCCGCTTGAATGAATAAATAAATTTTCAGTTGCCACAAGGCTGAGAAATGGCCCTCGGTCCCTTTTTTCCCCCAGTGCCGTCGTAACTTCGAACGGTCACTAAACGAGCCATTGTAAAGTTGAGGACTGTCTATAATTTTCTTTTCTTTCTTTTGCATTTTTTTTTCCAAGCGGCAGCTTTTGAGCTGACCTCAAGTGAACCTTTAAAAGCAGCCAATGGTTTTCTGAACCTCTGCAGCATTTTGAGGGTCACGTTTTAGGCACCCCGCAATTTTGGCAAGTCCTGCGCAGATCTTTTGCAAACGCACAAACACTTCTCCACATCAAAATGCGGCTTCAAAATAGATTTTGGATTCTTTCCCCTCTTACTCAGCACAGCTGGGTCTGAAATGAGGCGAGAGAGCCAGCGCTGGATGAGAAAATTAGAATATTATCTCTCCCCCCCCTCCCGCCAAGCCATAAATCTGTCAAAGCCAGGCCCGCTACTGTATTCTGATTTAACCAATTGGGCAAGGATCCCGCCAGCAAAGGATTCGGTAAGCCGTGGCCTTGTTAAATATGTAGGTTTGGTCGGTGTCAGGGGAAAATAGCTCCATGCTTTTACCCCAGCTGGCGAATAAATCCCCTGCAGCTTTTTAGCTCCTGGTGGACCGTGGGACCAGCTGAGGCCAGGAATGTTTTGGAAAACTCGATGAAAGAAGACAGGAGCATATCTTGGAGACGTCCCACGGCCACCCCCACCCCCCCCAAGATTTAATGCTGCAGTTTGTCTGGAGTCTGGATCCTGCCCATTGTCTAGATCAGTGAATCTCGAGCTTGGCAACTTGGACTACAACTCCCAGAATTACCCAGCCAGCTCTGACATCCACAGATCTTAAAAGGTATTGTTCTGCTGGCTGAGGAATTCTGGGAATTGAAGTCCAAAAATCTTAAAAAAGTTATTGTTCTGCTGGCTGAGGAATTCTGGGAATTGAAGTCCAAACATCTTTAAAAAGTTATTGTTCTGCTGGCTGGGGAATTCTGGGAGTTGAAGTCCAAACATCTTAAAAGTTGTTGTTCTGCTGGCTGGGGAATTCTGGGAGTTGAAGTCCAAACATCTTAAAAGTTATTGTTCTGCTAGCTGGGGAATTCTGGGAGTTGAAGTCCAAACATCTTAAAAGTTATTGTTCTGCTGGCTGGGGAATTCTGGGAATTGAAGTCCAAACATCTTAAAAAAGTTATTGTTCTGCTAGCTGGGGAATTCTGGGAGTTGAAGTCCAAACATCTTAAAAGTTATTGTTCTGCTGGCTGGGGAATTCTGGGAATTGAAGTCCAAACATCTTAAAAAAGTTATTGTTCTGCTAGCTGGGGAATTCTGGGAGTTGAAGTCCACACATCTTAAAAGTTATTTTTCTGCTGGCTGAGGAATTCTGGGAATTGAAGTCCAAACATCTTAAAAGTTATTGTTCTGCTGGCTGGGGAATTCTGGGAGTTGAAGTCCAAACATCTTAAAAAAGTTATTGTTCTGCTGGCTGGGGAATTCTGGGAATTGAAGTCCAAACATCTTTAAAAAGTTATTGTTCTGCTAGCTGGGGAATTCTGGGAGTTGAAGTCCAAACATCTTAAAAGTTATTGTTCTGCTGGCTGGGGAATTCTGGGAATTGAAGTCCAAACATCTTAAAAGTTATTGTTCTGCTGGCTGGGGAATTCTGGGAGTTGAAATCCACACATCTTAAAGTTGCCAACTTGAAATGCCTCGGTTGACCTAGAAAGAGCAGAGAGAGGAAACTTAAAGGAGAAAACACAGAAGGGATTTTGCAGAAATTGGGGTGGGTGGGGGTGGGAATTAATATTTCAGAGGGTCCCAATTGCCATATTGCCTTGTTCTCCGGCAGGGAAAATAATTAACCATTCTGGAACAAAGGGTGATAAGTTAACCCTCGATTAAGGTCCATCATTGGAGGTCTCCCAAGAAAAAAATCATGTAACCATTTGCCCAGGATGGAATAAGGAATCCTGCCTCGGGCTAGAAGACCTCCAAGGTCCCTTCCAGGCCTAGCATTCTACGATTCGAAGGGCTGGCACAATGTGTGCACTTTGCCCGTTGTTCATTCAGTCAGTTAAGGGAACTGTGGCAGACAGGTAGTCCTCGGCTTATGGCCACAACTGAGCCCCAAATTTCTGTTCCTCCCCCCCCCCCCAGCCAGGACACCGCGACCGTCATAAATACGAACCAATTGCCAGGCATCTGCATTTGGATCCCGTCAACCCTGGGGATGCAGCAAGGGTCGTAAGTGTGAAACACGGTCATAAGTCCCTTTTCCCTCTGTCGCCGTAACTAAACAAGCGGTTGTAAGTCAAGGACTATGTGTATATGTGCGAATACAGCAGAGAGGCTGGTACCTGGGAGAGAAGAGGTGAGAAAACTCTGGTTTTATAGAATTTCTGCTGTTAGGGAACCAGGTTTATTATCTGAGGCTTTGCTTTTGCATTGCTTTGAGCTGAGGATCGTCTCTTGGCAGCCAGAAGCTAATCAATCACGCACGAACATTTATGATCTTGGTTTTACAGCACTTAAGCAGGCAGCCTGCCCTGGCTGCAACCCAAGAGCCCCTGCCTGGAGGCATTTATTTTTATTTATTTATTTAAAAAAGAGAAGAAAACCTAACCAACTTTATTTTGTCTGCGGGACGCTTCCCTCTTTCCCTAGGCAGGAATGAACCGAGAGATGTATAATGAGATAAATAAACTAAAGGGCCATGTGTCTTGGCTGAGGCTTGCTGCCGGGGATTATTGCAGCCCAGCACGTAATCTGGCAGGCAGAAATCCCAAGGGTGCAGCCTTCAATAGAAGAGAGGGATGGAGGAAGCTTTGTCTATTCAGCTTCTGCCTTCTCTCCTCCTTTCTTCCCTCTCTTCTTCATCCATTTATCTCCTTTCCTTCTTCTCTGTTTCCTTCCCTTCTTCTCCCTTTCCTTTCTTTTCCTTCCCTTCCCTTCTTCCTTTCCTTTCTTTTCCTTTCCTTTCCTTCTTCTCTGTTTCCTTCCCTTCTTCTCCCTTTCTTCCTTTCCTTTCCTTTCTTTCCTTCTTCTCTGTTTCCTCCTTCTTCTCCTTTCCTTCCTTCCTTCTTCTCCCTTTCTTCTTCCTTTCCTTTCCTTTCCTTTCCTTCCTTCTTCTCTGTTTCCTCCTTCTTCTCCTTTCCTTCCTTTCCTTTCCTTTCCTTCCTTCTTCTCTTTTCCTTCCTTCTTCTCCCTTTCCTTCCTTCCTTCTTCTCCTTTCTTCCTTTCCTTCCTTCCTTCTTCCTTTCCTTTCCTTCCTTCTTCTCTGTTTCCTTCTTCTCCCTTTCCTTTCCTTTCCTTTCCTTTCTTTCCTTTCCTTTCCTTTCCTTTTCCTTTCCTTCTCCTTTCCTTTCCTTCCTTCCTCTTCCTTCCTTCTTCTCTGTTTCCTTCCTCTCTTCTCCTCTCTCCTCTCTCCTCTCCTCTCCTCCTCCTCCCTCCCTTAACCTTTCCTTCCTCCTCTCCTCTCCCCTCCTCTCCTCTCCCCTCCCCTCCCCTTAACCTTTCCCTTCCCTTCTCCTCCCCTCCCCTTTCTCTTCCTTCCCCTGACCTGGCACTGGTGTAAATCCAGACTGTGTTTGATTTCCCCTTTGTGAGCACCTGCAAGCCATGCGCCACCTCTGGTTTCAGGCCAGCTAGTCTCCTGCCTAAGTTGTTGAGCTAAGCCCAATGCCCTGCCTAGCTTTATACCCCTGTGGCCGTTCCCTGGAGGAGTTTGTGCCTTTCCCTCCCGCTCAGCCCATATTTGTCCACGTGCCCAGAGGGTGTCCCTAGGGCGTGGGCCCCAAACACAAGATGACGGCACCCCCGACACGCCACATCCTGTGGACCCCCGTCAGTCTCGCTTGTCGCCGCAAGAAAAACGGCCAATCGTATTGTTTACGTTGGCTTTTCATTCCTCCAGGGAAAAAGCACGATAGCCATCTAACCATTAAGGAAAAATGTCAAAACTCCCTCCCAAAAGATGTCACATTTTCCTGCCTCCCACTCGGGAAGGACCGAAAACTCAAAAAGCTTTGAAAATTCAAAACTTTTGACTGTTTCGGGCGAGTCTTTTTTTTTGCCAGTGCCTGACAGTAACAGGTAGTCCTCTACTTACGACCGCAACGGAGCCCGGGATTTCTGTTGCTAAGTGAGGAATGTGTTAAGGGAGTCTTCTTGCCCCGTTTTCCGACTTCGCTTGCTGTCTCGGTAAAGCGAATCGTTGCGGTCGCTAACTGAGCAACGCGGTTGTTAAGTGAATCCGGCAATTCCCGCCGTCGTCTTTGCTTGTCGGAAGGTCGCAAAAGGGGGAATCGTGTGACCCCGGGAGACACCGCAAGCGTCGTAAATGTGAGTCGCCAAGCGTCCGAATTTTGCTCAAGCCCCCATGGAGACGCTGAAATGGTCGCTAAATGTGAAAAACAAGCACAAGTCCCATTTTTCAGGGCTGTTGCAACTCCAACCGAACCCCAAATTTATGTGGCTAAGTGAGGAATGTGAGTTTTGCCCCATTGTACGACGTTTCTTGTAAAGTGGATCATTGCGGCTGTTAACTTAGCAACACGGTTGTTGAGTGAATCCGGCTTCCCCCCATCGGTTTTGCTGGTCGGAAGGTCGCAAAAGGGGATCCCATGACCCCGGGACACAGCAACGGTCATAAGTATGAAGCAGTTGGCAAAGCTGCTGCATTTTGATCAGGTAACCGCAGAGAGATGCTGCCATGGCGAAAAACTGTCATCGGTCCTTTTTTTCAGTGCCGTTCTAACTTCGAACGGTCACTAAACGAGGACTACCTGTGCTCGCAGAAAAAAACAACCACCCCAAGAAGCGAGGTTGGATTTGGCTTCCAAGATTAATAATAATAATAAATAATAATAATAATATTTTAATTTGTATACC
>NC_080548.1:29467867-29620367 GCF_028640845.1 Ahaetulla prasina | reverse complement strand
AAAGACAAAAAGAGGGAAGAAAGAAAAAGAACGAAAGAATGAGAGAGAGAACAAGAGGAGAAAGAACAAAGGAAAGAAAGAGAAAGACAGAAAAAGAGGGAAGAAGAAAGAAAGAGATACAGAGCAAGACGAGGAGAGAAAGAACAAGAAAAGAACAAGAGGGAGAATGAGAGAAAGAGAGAGACAGAGAGAGAGAAAGAGAGAGCAAGAGAAAGACACACACACAGAGCGAGAGACAGAGATCAATCTAGGTTAGGGAAGAGACTGACTTCTTTTTGTCAGAATTATTTCTCTGCTCTTTGGCTCTCCCACCTTCAATCCCGAACCGGAAATGTGCTCAGATATTCCCATGCACTTACTGGCACATTTATAATATATTTATGTTTCGATATATCTTTCCTGACATGCCCGCTTTGTGCAAAGAGCGTCTTTCCTTCCCCTAGGAAAAAAAAATAAAAAATTGCCTTCGGTGCATATATTTATCTGAGCTGGGTGGCGGTTTGTGGGCCTCATAAATCATGCAAATAATGCATCTCTATATTGAAATATTTTAAAAATGCAGATTCCAGGTAGCGGTTGTGGGTATTGTCTACACTCATCACAGTAGATTTGAAGGAACCCAGGGACGAATGAAACACGGAGGAATGAGGGTCTAGCTGCAAATGACGCAGGTAATGGCTGTGGCTCGGGATGCGAGGATGAGCCAGGGCATCATGTCCCAAAAAAGTCAAAATGGCAGCTACGATCACGTGGTCAAAGCCTCACCCTTTTTAAATCTTGCAGTTTACGTGCACCGCATGCAGTTATAATTAGTGGTGGGTTTCAATTTTTTTTACTACCGGTTCTGTGGGTGTGGCTTGGTGGGCGGGGCATGGCTTGGTGGGCGGGGCTGGGGAAGGATACTGTAAAATCTCCATTCCCACCCCACTCCAGGGGAAGGATATTGCAAAATCAGTATTCCAGCTGGGACTCGGGAGGCAGAGAATAGATGGAGCAAGGACCAGTCAGATTTTTTACTCCCGGTTCTCCAAACTACTCAAAATTTCTGCTATCGGTTCTGCAGAACTGGTCACAACCTGCTGAAACCCACCTCTGGTTATAATGCGTGTGATGCATGTGAAATGCAATATAAATTACTATATAAGAAGATGTTGAGACTCTGGAAAGAGTGCAGAGTAAGGAAACAAAGATGATTAGGGGACTGGAGGCTAAAACGTATGAAGAACGGTTGCAGGAACTGGGCATGTCTAGTATGGTGAATGGAATGGAATGGAATGGAATGGAAGAAGAAGAGAAGAGAAGAGAAGAGAAGAGAAGAGAAAAGAGTTGGAAGGGACCTTGGAGGTCTTCTAGTCCAACCCTCTGCTCAGGCAGGAAGCCCTATATCATTTCAGACAAATGATTATCCAACATCTTAAAAATTTCCAGTGTTGGAGAATTCACAATTTCTGCAGGCAAATTGTTCCACTGATTAATTGTTCTAACTGTCAGGAAATTTCTCCTTAGTTCTAAGTTGCTTCTCTCCTTGATTAGTTTCTACCCATTGCTTCTTGTCCTGCCTTTAGGTGGTTTGGAGAATAGTTTGACTCCCTCTTCTTTGTGGCAACCCCTGAGATATTGGAATACTGTGTCATGTCACCACAGCCTAGTCCTTCTTTTAATCAGACTATTAGACATACCCAGTTCCAGCACCTGTTCTTCATATGTTTTAGCCTCCAGAAGGACTAGGAGTGAAATGATAGCAGTCTTCCAATATTTGAGGGGCTGCCCCAAAGAAGAGGGGGGGTTCTACCTATTCTCGAAAGCACCTGAATGCAGGACAAGAATAAAACAGATGGAAACTAACCAAGGAGAGAAGCAACCTAGAACTAAGGAGAAATTTCCTGACAGTGAGAACAATTAACCACGCTTGCCTCTTGTGGGATGCTCCAACACTGGAGGTTTTTAAGAAGAGATTGGACAAACATTTGCCTGAAATGGTATAGGGTCTCCTGCTTGAGCAGGGGGCTGGACTAGAAGACCTTCAACGGCCCCTTCCAACTCTGTTATTCTGTGAAGCTAGCTGCCATTTTGACTTTTTTGCAGGGGTGAAATCCAGCAGGTTCTGACAGGTTTGGGAGAACCGGTAGCGGAAATTTTGAGTAGATCGGAGAACCAGCAAATATCACCTCTGGCTGGCCCCAGAGTGGGGTGGGAATGGGGATTTCGCAATATCCTTCCCCCAGGAGTGGGGTGGGAATGGGGATTTTGTAGTATCCTTCCCCTGCCACGCCCACCAAGCCAAGCCACGCCCACCAAGCCCACAGAACCGGTAGTAAAAAAAAAAAAGGATTACACCACTGCTTTTTTTGATATGAATGTCCGTGAAGGCGGAAGAATCGGCTGCGAAGATAGGTTGTACGTTCCCACCTCCTGAACTGCAGGGGGAAACAGGATACTTACAAGTTACACAGGACAGCTGGGATTTGCCTATCCCCAAACAAATTAAAAAAAAAAGAAGAAGAAGTTTATTTTTAGTAGCTCGCTCATCCAAGTTGACTGTCCTCCAGAGAGCAAAACGCCTGTGCAAACCAGTGATATTCACAGGGAGCAAATGGAAAGAATAGAATGGCTTGAGGAAAGAGGCGAGAGGAGGGGGATTCCAAACCGATATTGCCCTTGTTGGAACAAGAAGAGAGAATAAACAGGGTGGGAAGAGACCTTGGAAGTCCTCTACCCCAACCCCCTGTTCAAAGCCGGAGACTTTATATTGTTTCGGAAAAACGGCTGTCCAATCTCTTCTCAAAAACCTATGTTATTGGACCATTCACAACTTCTGGAGGCACGCAGTTCCACAGGTTAATTGTTCTCAATGTCAGGAAATTTCTCCTAAGTTCTAGGTTGCAGTTTCCATCTGTTGCTTCTTGTCCTGCCCTCAGGTGCTTTGGAGAATAGGTTGACCCCCCCCCTCTTCTTTGGGGCAGCCCCTCAAATATTGGAAGACTGCCGTCATGTCACCCCTGGTCCTTCTTTTCATTAGACCAGTTCCTTCAATCGTTCATCATATAATTTAGCCTTATTCACTCAACAACTGTGACAAGAAAGGTCATGAAGAGGGATGGGGTGGGGGAAATGCACAATTGTCTCGCTTAGCAACAGAAATTTTGGACTCTGTTGTGGTCGTAACCCAAGGACTACCTGTAATAGTTTGGTCTAATGGTGAAGGTGCTGGCCTAGAAACCAGGAGACAGTGAGTTCTAGTCCAGCCTTAGGCATGGAAGCTGATTGGGTGACTTTGAGCCAATCACCAGGAGATTGTGAGTTCTAGTCCCACCTTAAGCACAAAAGCCGACTGGGTGACTTTGAGCCAATCACCAGGAGATGGTGAGTTCTAGTCCCACGTTAGGCACGAAAGCCAACTGGGTGACTTTGGGCCAATCACCAGGAGATGGTGAGTTCTAGTCCCACGTTAGGCATGAAAGCCGACTAGGTGGCTTTGAGCCAATCACCAGGAGCTTGTGAGTTCTAGTCCCATCTTAGGCACGAAAGCTGACTGGGTGACTTTGGGCCAGTCACTTTCTTCAGCACCATTGTAACTTCAAACGGTCGCTAAACAAGCATTTATAAGTTGAGGACTACCTGTAGAGGCCATTCCTGACAAGGTGCTTGGGGACTGTGAATTCCCTAATGTCTCTCTGGGCCAAGCCCTTGTGGGGTCTCCTATTTCCTCTCCCCCCCACTTCACCCGCCCCCGCCCCCCGCCGGAGTCTTCTCATGTCTTCTGCAACCCAAACTATTGCATTGATGGAAGTTCCTGGAATAGGAGCTGATCTCAGCAAAGCATCTGCAGCCAACAGAGGAGAGGCAAATCAATATCCCAGCTAAGCAGCCAAGTAAGGTGGGGGATGGGGGGGATGAGCAGTGGAGAGGGAAACCCCAGGAAGAGTAGCTGAGGGGTATTCCTGGAGGAGAGGGGATCGGTTCAGTGGCGGTAAAAGTACGGTTTGACTTTACACTTGGATAAGAAAAACCAAAAAGCACAAGTATAGAATAGCTTGCTCTACAGCAGATAACTGTCAGAGGGAATTGTAGACAACTACTGTACTTAAATATGAGCCTGCAGTGTGTTGCAGATACAACAAAGGTGTTGAAACCTTAGAAAAAGTGCAGAGAAAAGCCACAAAGATCATTAGGGGACTGGAGAATAGAGTAGAGTAGAGTAGAGTAGAGTAGAGTAGAGTAGAGTAGAGTAGAGGAGTAGAGTAGAATAGAGTAGAGTAGAGTAGAGGAGTGGAGTGGAGTAGAGTGGAGTGGAGTGGAGTGGAGTGGAGTGGAGTAGAGTAGAGGAGTGGAGTGGAGTAGAATAGAGTAGAGTAGAGTAGAGTAGAGTAGAGTAGAATAGAGTAGAGAGTAGAGAGTAGAGGAGGAGGAGTGGAGTGGAGTAGAGGAGTGGAGTGGAGTAGAATAGAGTAGAGTAGAGTAGAGGACTGGAGTGGAGTAGAGTGGAGTGGAGTGGAGTAGAGTAGAGTAGAGTAGAGTAGAGTAGAATAGAATAGAATAGAATAGAATAGAATAGAATAGAATAGAATAGAATAAGCTGGAAGGGACTTTGGAGGTCTTCTAGTCCAGCCCCCTGCTCAAGCAGGAGAACCTATACCATCTCAGACAAATAGCTGTCTGGTCTCTTCTTAAAAACCTCTAGTGACAGAGCACCCATGGAGGCAACCTGTTCCACTGGTTAATTGTCTTCACCGTTAGGAAGTTTCTCCTTAATTTCAGGTTGCTTCTCTCCTTCGTTAGTTTCCATCCATTGTTTTTTATCCTGCCCTTTGGTGCTTTGGAAAATAAATTATCCCCCTCTTCTTTGGGGCAGCCCCTCCAATACTGGAACGCTGCTATCACGTCACCCCTAATTCTTCTTATCTCTAGGCTAGCCAAACCCAAATCCTGCAGGCTTGTTCTTCCTAAATTTTAGTCTCCAGGCCTTGGATTGTCTCAGTCGCTCTTCTCCGAACGTTTTTCCAAAGTCTCAACCTCCTTTTTGTAGTATAGTGACCAAAATGGGTTGCAGTATTCCAGGTGTGGCCTTAAACCTATTTTAAAGCGTGGAGTAAAATATAAAAATATTCCAGATGCAGAGGCTAAAACATATTTTGTTTGAAATGGTTGAGGGTCTCCTGCTTGGACAGGGTATTGTCACTAGCTGGCCTCCAACTGTCGTTATTTTTTTTTTAATTTAATTTTGTCATAACAGGATACATAAACATTGTCAAAAGTAAAAAACATATCATGAAGAAAATATATATATATAAGTAAAGAATATGCATTAGCTATATTAATTTGATATAATAAAGGGAACAATAGGACAGGAACGGTAGGCACTTTTGTGCTCTTATGCACGCCCCTTAATTCTTATTAATTCTTTTTAATTAATTAATTAATAATTCTTATTATTGATTCTTATTCTGTTATTCTATCCTATTTGAGTCGGTGGCATTGAGTCATTCACAGCTATGCTATACAATTAAGTCCTCGGCTTACAACACTTCGTTTACCGACCGTTCGAAATTACCAAGGCAATGAGAATAGCGACTTACGGCTGTTTTTCACACTTACGAACAGTGGCGGGATTCAAATAATTTTAACAACCGCTTCCCTGCCCTAATGACCGGCGGGTGGGCGTGGCCATGGTGGGCGTGGCCACGGGGTGGGTGTGGCCATGGTGGGCGTGGCCATGGGATGTGACAGGCAGCACTCGGCCTCCTACACACACACCTGGGAGCAAAAACGGGCCGCAGAGTGGGACACGCTGCCCCACACCTGTGCCCCGTTTTGGGCCTAGTAGGTCACCCTGCAGCCTCCTGGGAGTGAAAATGGGCTGTGGGGGAGGGGATGCACTGCAGCCCCACACCCCATTTTGCGCCTAGGAGGCCTCTTTGCACTTAGCTGGGAGCCAAAATGAGGTGCAGGGGAACTCCTAGAGAGGGGCGGGGCCAGCCAGCAATTTAACTACCGGTTCGCCCAAACCGGCCTGAACCGACCCAAACCGGCTGATTCCCACCACAGCTTACGACCGTTGTAACATTCCCCACGGTCAAAGATTCAGATGCTTGGCAACTGATTCATATTTATGACGGTTGCCGCTTCCCAAGGGGTCGTGTGATTCGCTTTTGTGACCTTCTGACCCGCAAAGTCGATGAGGGAAGCCGGCTACACATCGCAACCGTGTCCCTATCTGAACAATTGCCGTTCACAGCCGGGGCAAGGAAGGTTGTAAAGCAGCTGGACTTTCTTGGCTTTTTCTTTGAAAATATTTTACTTCTCATCCCAGAAGTTTTTTTTCAGTGAAGAGAGGGGTCGTTGTGAGGAAAACAGGAGGAAAATTGGGCCGGTGTTTGCCACTTTTGAGCTATTGCTAAAAATAATAAAGCGAAAATAATAAAGCGGGGTGCAAATAAATAAACAATAGATCGCACCCACATCCTTATCTAAGAAAAATATAATTAAAAATCCCCAAAGAGAACAGAGTACCTATTTTTACAAGTTTGATTTTGACCTTAAATCCACCTTTTTTCTCCTGAGGCAACACCGCCACCTGGTGGACGGCTTCAACATTATAGTGTATTTTTACTTGGCTGTACACCGCCCTGAGTCCTTCGGGAGAAGGGCGGTATAAAAATCAAAATAAATAAATAAATAAATAAATAAATAAATAAATAAATAAATAAATAAATAAATAAATAAATAAATAAATAAATAAATAAATAAATCCATTCAACCCAGGAAATAAATAGAGACAGTATCCAGATACAAAAAAAAAAAGGCTGATCAACTTAAGTTTAATTCTGATGCTTTCTCCTCCGGATGTAAGGTTTTGAACAGAAAAAGCTGCTGAAGAAGAAATGTACAGCTTCCTAGAGAAAAATAAGTTAGAAAAGCCAACTCTCTTTCCAAAATGAATAAGGCGACTGTGCTATAATGCAGTGCTTCCCCAGTTTGTGGTCGGCGGAGCCCTGGGGGACAATAGCAATAGCACTTAGATTTATATACCATTTCACGGTGTTTTACAGCCCTCTTTAAGCAGTTTACAGAGTCAGCATATTACCCCCCAGCAATCTGGGTCCTCATTTTACCGACCTCGCGAGGACACAAGGCTGAGTCGACCTTGAATCGGTCAGGATCGAACTGCTGGCAGATGGCAGAGTTAGCCTGCAATGCTGCACTCTAACCACTGTGCACCATGGAACGATGGGAGGGAGGGAGGGAGGGAGGAAGGAAGGAGAAGGGAAAGAGGAAGAGCAGTAGACTTATGTATCGCTTCGTAAGCGGTTTACAGAGTCATCGCGTTGCCTCCAACAACCTGGGTCCTCATTTTAGAGACCTCGGAAGGATGGATGGCTGAGTTAACCTTGAGCCGGTCAGGATCGAACTGTTGGCAGTCGGCAGAGTTAGCCTGCGATGCTTAACCACTGCACCATCGCGGCTACGATGTCATCATGGGGCTTGAAGAAATATTATGATTTAAGTCTTGAGGGTCCGTGGCCACAAAAGGTATTTGACGGGGTTTTGTGGCAAAGGAAGGGTCGAGAATGATTGTTAAAAGGCATGAATGGTGATCATGTAGTTACTATCCGGTAGATCCTCTTTTCCCGAAACAGGGACGTGTGATTCTTCAGATGTTTAGTGATAGCCATGCTTACGAAGTTCCGGATAGAATAATGAAATCATGGTAGCTCATCCAGGAAAATACACGTGTTATGTAAAACATTCCTAAAAACATCCCGATTGTCCTTCCAAAAGGACAATCTGATTTTGCTCGGCTGATTTCCTTCCGTTGGAAAGCAAGCTGGGTGAAGCATCAGAACTGTGAGTAAGCCAACTCCTCCTTCCTTTGGCCATGTGGAAGGACTGAGTAGACAGAGCCGCTGGCGGGCTCCCCCAGACTCAATTCCACCAATCGGACAGCGCAGATCAGATACGACCCTAGAAGAGGACAAAATTACAGATTAAGTTGGAAGGGACCTTCTAGGTCATCTAGTCCCCCCCACCCGTTTTAAGAAGAGACCAGACAGCTATTTGTCTGAGATGGTATAGGTTCTCCTGCTTGAGAAGGGGGCTGGACTAGAAGACCTCTGCGGTCCCACCCAGTTTATTCTATTCTATTCTATTCTATTCTATTCTATTCTATTCTATTCTATTCTATTCTATTCTATTCAGTGGTGAAATCCAAATTTTTTCATTACCGGTTCTGTGGGTGTGGCTTGGTGGGCGTGGCAGGGGAAGGATACTGCAAAATCCCCATTCCCTCCCCACTCCTGGGGGAAGGATATTGCAAAATCTCCATTCCCACCCCATTCAGTGGCATTTGCCGGTTCTCCAAAGTACTCAAAATTTCCGCTACCGGTTCTCCAAAACCTGTCAGAACCTGCTGGATTTCACCCCTGATTCTATTCTATTCTATTCTATTCTATTCTATTCTATTCTATTCTATTCTATTCTATTCTATTCTATTCTATTCTTATTATTGTTTTATTCCTCTTCTATTCTCTTTAAAGTTGCCACGTTTGGAGACCCCGTGTCCTAGATCATGGTCTATTTTACCTGCTCCCGGATTGTCTGCAAGCAGCTCATCGCTGGGATTCCTGTCGCCTCTCCTCAAATGGAGAAGCTGCGGAGGTGTTCCATGCCGGGATGGACGGAGGGAGTTCTTGAGGCAGGCTTGGCAAGGGGCGATCCCTGATCCAGTGGGCCGAAGGGGAGACAGTCTAAATGGGCAGCAGAAGGAATGGGGTGGGGGGTGGTGGTGAGGAGATAACTGGGATTGACGTCTTAGATGCCCAGCAGTCCTATTCCCAGGTAGTCCTTGGCTGTAGCCCAACATTTCTGTTCCTAAACAAGACACTTGCTAAGTGATTTTGGTTCCATTTTATGACCTTTGCTTGTGTTCTGACCCAGCTCCCCAAATACGACAAACCCTCTGAAGTTAACTCAAAGATTCCTTTATTAGGAGGCCGGGATAGCTCAGGCAATAGAGAAGCCTGTTATTAGAACACAGAGCCTGCAATTACTGCAGGTTCGAGCCCGGCCCAAGGTTGACTCAGCCTTCCACCCTTTATAAGGTAGGTAAAATGAGGACCCAGATTGTTGGGGGAGCAATAAGTTGACTTTGTAAAAAAAAAAAATATACAAATAGAATGAGACTATTGCCTTATACATTGTAAGCCGCCCTGAGTCTTCGGAGAAGGGCGGGGTATAAATGTAAACAAACAAACAAACAAACAAAAAGGAGCACCAGCAACCCCCGGCAAAAATTTTCTCTCACTGCAGTCTGCCCGGGAGATGAATAGTTGTCTGCCGCATCTATTCATCTCCACCCCCCTGCCTTTGATCCCCAGAGCTTGGGTGGGGCCTCGCTAGCAGCGGTGGCTCTTCCGTCCCAAGGACCGGCCCATAGATTTCCACTGCTCTCCTCTCCTCTGCCTTCTGCGCATCTGCAGATCAGGCACTGGACTAGCTGTTCTTCCTCTTCCTCATCAGCCACCTCCAGTCCTGGGGGCTGTTGACTCTCCATCTGAGGGCTAACGGGGCGGGCCAGGCTCCGTCTCTTTCTCTCTCTCTCTCTCTCTGCCAGCTCCATTCCCTCTTCCCCCTCGGAGCTCTCAGGTTGCCTTGATGCTGACCCCGACTCCCACGCCTCCTCCTCCTCCTCTGATTCGGCTGCTAGAGGGGCAGGTGGCCGACAGGCCACAACAAGTTGTTAATGGGAAGTACTGCAGTGGTTAAGTCAAGTTAACACGGTCATTAAGTGAATCTGGCTTCCCCATGGACTTGGCTCGTCTGAAGGTCACAAAAGGGGATCACGTGATCCCGGGACGCCGCAACCGTAGTAAATATGAGTCGGTTGCCCAGCCTTTGAATTTTGATCGGGAGGCTGCAACGGTCGTAAGTGTGAAAAACGGTCCTACGTCGCTTTTTTTTTTCCAGTGCTGCTGCGACTTTGGTCACTACATGAACTCTTGTAAGTCGAGGGTTTCACTTACTTGATAGTCTGGAAGAGGAAGAGCCGGGGGTCTCTGCGGCAGGAGATCTAGTCTTGGAGGTACTGGAGGGGTTTGCAACACGGAGTCCGGATTGGGAGATGAAACGGGACCTGCTCTCTAGAACGGAGGAGGGAGAAAGGACAGGGTCAATTCCTTTCTCGCCATTTATTTAACATCCTGAGGGGAAAGCAATCTGTCGCACTTCACAATCCACAGCAAAGCAGGAGAAACGTTCGGATGGGTCAAGGCTGTCATGTCCCACTCCTCCTCCGACGACCGGGTCTGGGAAGTCTGTATCAAGCGTGGCCACGAAGCCTCTGCAGCTTTGCCAAAGTCCTTTCAGAGTCCTCAGGGCAGGCAGGAATCCAAGGTGTGACTTCAGCGACCAGATGAGACTTTGCCTGACTCAAGGAATGCCAGAAAGCAGATCCTTTATATAGGCCATGGGGTGTGGCTCCATGACTCAGCACTTATCCAGGCCTGCCCCTCCCTTCCTTTTGCTGACGTCGCCTCTCCATTCTCCAGAAGCGGGGATCTGCCCACCTTTCGTCCTCCTCAGCTGCCGGCAATTCTAGCTCGTGGCTGGCTTCGTGCTCACACGCTGTAGGAGGGAGGTTTGTTTGCTCAGTCTGTCCGGGCATGGTGCCAGGGCTGGGGGCTGGAGGCATGCCAGGCCATTCTTCTACACTATCAGCCTCTGGCTCAGATAACAGGAGATGGGAGGGGCCCGGCTGAGGAGAGGAGGGCGGGTGAGGCACAACAAAGGCCTTGCATTCTGGACAGTCCAAGAAAACGGGGAAAAATATTTCAGTAATTTCGCTACCGGTTCGGTTGATTGACGGGGACCCCCATTTCCACAGAGAAAAAACTCAACAGGGGTGAAAAAAAAAAACACCTCAGGTTCGTGTAGTAGTTAAAGCACCAGGCTAGAAACTGGGAGACGGTGAGTTCTAGTGCCGCCTTAGGCACGAAAGCTGGCTGGGTAGATCCAGATTGTTGGGGGGGCAATAAGTTGACTTTGTAAAAAAATATACAAAATAGAATGAGACTATTGCCTTATACACTGTAAGCCGCCCTGAGTCTTCGGAGAAGGGCGGGGTATAAATGTAAACAAAACAAAAAAATTACCAGGTGACTGAGAGCTCTAGTACTATCTTAGGCACGAAAGCTGGCTGGGTGACTTTAGGCCAGGGGTCAGCAACCTGCAGCTCTGGAGCCCGCATGTGGCTCTTTCGCCCCTCTGCTGCAGCTCCCTGTCACTCAAAGTATGTGTCACAACCGCCAATGTGTGACACCCATCGGCACCCGATTTATTGAGCTTTTCAATCCCCCGGTAGGCCAACCATGGATAAATCCAAGAAAAGTAAAGTTTCAGAAGAAAACAGAACATTTAATTCAACTACATATGGTAATTTTGTGGCCACTCAAGAAATAGTCAGGCACGGGGAAAGGTTTTGTGGCTCCCGGTGTTTTCTTTTCTGTGGGAAACGGGTCCAAATGGCTCTTTATGAGTGTTTAAGGTTGCCGATCCCTGCTTTAGGCCAATCGCCAGGTGATGGAGAGTTCTAGCGTTACCTTAGGCACGAAAATCAGCTGGGTGACTCTGGGCCAATCACTAGGAGACAGTAAGTTCTTTTAGTCCCACCTTAGGAACAAAAACAGACTGGGCGACTTTGGGCCAATTACCAGGAGACGGTGAGTTCTAGTCCCACCTTAGCCATGAACACAGGGGAATTTGGGCCGGTCCCTCTTTCTCAGCCCAATTCACCTCACAGGGTGGTTGTTGTGAGGAAAAAATAGGCGAAGGAAGGATTATTATATAAGTTCCGTGCCTTGATTTATTTGTAAAAAAATAATAAAAACGGGATATAAACTAATAACATTAAAGTTTTAAAAAAGGAAACCGACACGTTGAGGAGGTTGCAACTTAGGATGGGATAAAAATGTCGAGATGGCTCTGGCGGATATGCGTTCAGGCTCCGCCTTACGTTACCTGGCTGCTCTTAGGCAACACGTATCTTAAAAAGGGGCGGGGTTTCAATGCCCTGGTCCTAGTGGCCACCTTTTAAGCCCCACCCACCTCTTCCCTCAGTGCCCCTGGGTGCAATAGTGATGCTCCTCAAAATCGGGAGCCCCCCTCCCCTTATCTCACACTGACCGCTTGAGTCTGGCGCATGAGCATCAGTTGTTGTAACACCATGTCCACATCCTCCAGATCCCCCTCGTCGCTCTCGTCCTTGGTCGTAGGGCTGCCCTCTTTGGAGCTATAAGGGCTGACCTCGACATCTTCGTGGCCCCAGATCGTCTGGCGACAAAAGGGGCAGGTGGGGGATTTTGAAAGCTGGCAAGAAGCAAAGAGGGTCCCGTTAGAATTTGGACTTGAGGAATACGGTTCGCCCAATGTCAGCTACGAACGAGGGTGTCAAACTCAAGGCCCGCAGGCTGGATCTGGCCCATGGGGTGTTTAGATCTGGCCCGCGAGCCCACCTTGGAAACAGCAAAGGACCGGCCCGCGGTGCCTCTGCCAGCAAAAACGGAGTTCGGGCGGGCCGTGTGTGAGGGCTGCAGGAAGCCGAAAATGGCCTTTCCCCCACTCCTTTGGCATTTGAGCGTGCAAGAAGGGACAGGAAAGGAGAAAGAGAAAGAGGAAAGGCAAAGAAAAAGATGGGAAGAGAGCAAGGAAGGAAAAATAGGGAGAGGAGAAGGAAGAAGAAAAGAGAAAAGGAAGAAGGAAGGAAAAAGAAAGGAAGGAAGGAAGGAAGAAGAAAGGAGAAGGAAGAGGAAGGAAGGAAGGAAGGAAGGAAGGAAGGAAGGAAGGAAGGAAGGAAGGAAGGAAGGAAGGGAGAAAGGAGAAGGAAGAGGGAAGGAAGAAGAAAAGGAAGGAAGGAAGGAAGGAAGAAGGAAAGAGAAGGAAGAGGGAAGGAAGAAGAAGAAAAGGAAGGAAGGAAGGAAGGAAGGAAGGAAGGAAGGAAGGAAGGAAGGAAGGAAGGAAGGAAGGAAGGAAGGGAGATGAGAAAAGGAGAGGGAAGGAAGGAAGGAAGGAAGGAAGAAGGAAAAAGAAGGAAGAGGGAAGGAAGAAGAAGAAAAGGAAGGAAGGAAGGAAGGAAGGAAGGAAGGAAGGAAGGAAGGAAGGAAGGAAGGAAGGAAGGAGATTATAATGAGAGTGAGAGAGGGTCTGAGGGAAGTCCTGGCTGGGGAATTCTGGGAGTTGAAGTCCTCCAGGCTTAAAGTTGCCAAGGTTGGAGACCCCTGACTTAGATGCTTCCTAAGTCTGAAAAACGATCACAAGTTACTTTTCCCAGTACTGTTGTAACTTTGATCGGTCGCTAAACGGAATGGCCGTAAGTCGAGGACTAACGGCATTCGACGGCACTGAAAAAAGTTGGAATTCGGTGCTTTGTTCGTTTTTCCTTTTTATCCCTCACTTTCTCTTAGCCCCCTTTCCCCCCCTCCTTTCCCTTCATCCTTTCTTTTATTTGTATTTTATCTTATCCTCTTAATAAAAATATTTTGAATTAAAAACAGTGGGGGAAAAAAACAACCCAGAAAGGGAGGCGAAGGAAATCACCTGCCACGACTTAAGGCATTCCCGGCAGAGAAGATGCCCGCACGGCCGGATTTGAACATCCTTGTTGTTCTCGGCGCAGATTTTGCAAAGCTGGAAGGTGGATTCCACCTGGCTGTAGAGCTCGAACTGTTCCTGCAGAGGGAGAAGAAGGGACAGGCAGAGGTGAGAAACCGGAGTCGAAATACAGTGGCGCTTGGGTACTCGTTGTTAATTGGTTCCCGGCAGGAGCAAGGAGTACTAAACAAATTTTTCCCGTCAGGAATAGTGAGTGAAGGTAGTGAATCACAAGGCAGCTGACACTGGCAAGTTTCAGCTTGTTTGTCAAGTAACAAACAAATGATGAGTACCGGGACAAAACGTTCACGTCAAAATGTGTTGAGTACCAAATTGGGTGAGTTTCAAAGCAGTTGAGTACTGAGGTGCTACTGAAGTGAGAATGAGAAATTTTAAAAACACTACTGTCCTGCTTCTATCGTTCTCTTCTCTTCCTCTCCTCTCTCCCCTTTGTTCTCTTCCCTCTTCCCTTTCTCTTCTCTTTCCACTGTATTCTTTTCTCACTTTCCTTTCTCTTCTCTTGTCTTTCTTTTCCCTTCTGTTATCTTCTCTCTTCCCTTTCCGTTTGTCTCCTCCTTTTCTCTTCCCTTTCTCTCTTCTTCCCTTTCCCCTTGTTCTCTTCTCTCTTTCCTGTCTCTTCTCCACTTCCCTTACTCTTGTCTTCTCTTTGCTTTCTTTTCTTTCCTCTTCTTCTTCCTCTGTCTATCTCTCTCTGCCTGCCTGCCTGCCCATCCACCCATCATCCATCCATCCTATTGTCCATCCATCCATCCATGATCCATCCATCCATCCATCCATCCATCCATCCATCCATCCATCCATCCATCCATCCATCCATCCATCATCCATTCATCCTATCTATCTATCTATCTATCTATCTATCTATCTATCTATCTATCTATCTATCTATCTATCTATCTATCTATCTATCTATCTCCATCCATCTATCCACCATCCTATCGTCCGTCCGTCCATTCATCCATCCAATCCATCCATCAATCATCTATCTATCTATCTATCTATCTATCTATCTATCTATCTATCTATCTATCTATCTATCTATCTATCATCTATCTGTCCATCCAGCCAGCCATCCGTCCATCTATCTTCGCCCATCCATCCATCTCCAGCCAGCCAGCCAGCCAGCCATCCAGCCAGCCAGCCATATATCCTATCTATCAATCTATCAATCAATCAATCTATCTATCTATCTATTTATTTATCTACCTCTATCCATCTATCCATCCATCCTTCCTATCTATCAATCCATCCATCCATCCATCCATCCATCCATATAGCCAATTTATCTATCTATCTATCTATCTATCTATCTATCTATCTATCTATCTATCTATCTATCTATCTATCTATCTATCTATCTATCTATCCATCTATCCATCCATCCTTCCTATCTATCAATCCATCCATCCATATAGCCAATTTATCTATCTATCTATTTATCTATCTATCTATCTATCTATCTATCTATCTATCTATCTATCTATCCATCCATCCATCTTCGTCCATCCATCCATCCATCCATCCATCCATCCATCCATCCATCCATGTCATCTTCCTGTTATCTATCTATATTTTTATATCTACTACTATCATCTACTGGAAAACAGCTGAGGATTATGGCATGAACAATTCCTAAGAGAGGTTGGCCTATAGCTCTTCCAGTCTTAACACCTCTCTATACACAACACCTGCAGCCTTGTAAGGACTAACTTACCTGGGAGACCTTAATTCGGTTTCGAGCAGAGCCTTCCATCAATTCTGCCAGATCCGGATTCACGTTTTTCCCATCAGGATACAGGTAGCTACAAGACAGAGGTGCCTTTTAAACCACTGTTTCCCAGCTTTAAGATGTGTGGACTTCAACTCCCAGAATTCCTAGTTGGCTGCCCTTGGGCCAGTCCCTCTCTCTCTCTCTCAGCCCAGCTCACCTCGCAGGGTTGTTGTTGTGGGGAAAATAGGAGGAGGAAGGAGTACAGGAAGCCCTTGACTTAGAACCACAATTGAGCCCAACATTTCTGTTGCTAAGTGAGACTTACGTTAAGTGAATTTTGTCCTATTTTACGACCTTTCTTGTCACAGTTATTAAGTGAATCACTGAAGTTGTTAACTTAGTGACGCTTGTTAAGTGAATCCGGCTCCCCAATTGACTTTGTGTTCATCGGACGGTCATAAAAGGGGATCCCATGACCCCGGGACATTGCAACCGTCATAAGTATGAGTCAGTTGCCAAGTGTCTGAATTTTAATCATGCGACTTTGGCCTGCAACGGTCGTAAGTATGAAAAATGGTCATAAGTTCCTTTTTTTCAGTGCCGTTGTAGCTTTGAATGGTCACTAAGTGTATTAGGTGTAAAACACCTGTATTAGGTGTTTTTGCCACCTTGAATGAAGTTATGAAGTTATAAAGGCAGAATAAAAATCTAATAAATAGACACACAGAACTCCAGAGTTACATTATTCCATAAATCCAAATTTGGGTCAATTCAAAGTCTTTGTTCCGGAGATTTTGACAGCTTGAATTCTGTTGTGTCATTGGTTGACAGTGGTGGGTTTCAAATTTTTTTACTACTGGTTCTGTGGGTGTGGCTTGGTGGGTGTGGCATGGCTTGGTGGGCGTGGCAGGGTGGGCATGGCAGGGGAAGGATACTGTAAAATCTCCATTCCCTCCCCACTCCAGAGGAAGGTTACTGCAAAAATCCCCATTTCCTCCCAATCAGCTGGGACTCGGGAGGCAGAGAATAGATGAGGGCGGAGCCAGTCAGAATTTTTACTCCCGGTTCTCCGAACTACTCAAAATTACCGCTCCTGGTTCTCCAGAACTGGTCAGAACCTGCTGAAACCCACTTCTGATCCAGAAGAAAGCTATTAGGACTCTGTTTATGGATTTCTGATCAAGGATCATCCTCTTACGTCCACTTGCGTCACTGATACTCACAAGCCTTCCTTGTGTCCATCCACCAGGGCCTGGAAGAGGGACTTGTTCTGTGGGATGGTTTGCAAGATGCTTCTATCGGCCGTCACGTAGCCGATTGCCCACTGGCCCAACCGGGTGCAACTGAGCCGGAAAATGTAGCTGTGGGAGGAAGACAGCAAGAATCTGAATCCAAAATTGGGGTGGCAGGGAGAGTGATGGCTACTGAGAATGCTTTGCAAGCAAGCTAGTTTGAACCCGAGTGGGGGCAGAGCTTAAGGTAGGAAAAGACAAACTTCCTGCAGAATTTGTGGTTCTCAAACGTGGCCGCTTTAAGATGTCTAGACTCCAACTCCCAGAATTCCTCAGCCAAGGTGGTCACGCGATCACAATTTGCAACCTTCCCTGCTGGCTTCCCACGATGTCAGTGGGGAAGTCGGAGGGAAATCAAACCTACATGAGGTCCTCACATACCAACCCACAAGGATTTGCTTAATGTTAGTAATTGGGGTCTGCTGGAACTCCCGTCACTAAGCAGCGTGGCTATATGACCTTCCACTTTATGACCTCACTGCTTAACGATGGAAATTGGAGTTCCTAATGACCATCATTAAGCGAGAACTACTTCTAACAATAGGTAGGCAGTTTTACAGCGCTTCCAGGAAAAAAAATTTTAAAAAAAATATTTCATTAAAATTTATTATAAGATCAACTAGCGGGGGCCTGAGAGAGCAGGTCTTTTGAGATCCAACCCACCCCCCTCCTCCAAATTAATACAATCTCTAGAGAGATATTTACCTGCCCGGTTTGTTGACATATACCTGCAGCCGTGCCTTCACCTCGTCGTAAGTGAGGAACGCCATGTAACCTGGATGTGTTACTGCTAGGTAAGTCCAGTTCTTCAACAGGGTTGGCCAAGGCTTGTGAAGAGAAAATGGGAAAAGAATTAGACGGGGAAAGGAAAGCAAGTCATAGAAAATGCCATCTTAAATCCAGATTCATGTTCCCAGCCAACAGCCTTTTTGCAAGGAAAAAAAAACCTGAGAGAATCAACTGACAAATTGAGAGCATTTAAAAACATTTTTTGCCTCAGGATAAATCACAGTTTACTGTTACAGCTTTCTCATTTCACACAGCTTCCTTGAGCCTGGTGAGACTGATCATTTTGTGGTGTGTTGTCAGGTGCGAACAAACAGGACCCAGGCGTGCAGAATTCGAGCTGACTCCTTTATCACGTTCGGCCTAGAATTCAGGTAGTCCTCGACTTACGACCACTATCGAGCCCAACATTTCTGTTGCTGAGCGAGGCAGTGGTTAAGTGAGTTTTATGCCCGTTTTACGGCGTTCCTTGCCACCGTTATTAAGGGAACCCCTGCAGTCGTTAACTTAGCAACACGGTTGTTAAGTGAATCTGGCTTTCCCTGGCTTGTCACAGAGTCGCAAAACAGGGACACTGCAACCGTCATAAATGTGAATCAATTGCCAAGCGTCTGAATTTTGATCACGTGACCGTGGGGACGCTGCAACGGTCGTAAGTGAGGAAAACGGCCGTAAGTCACTAACTCAGTGCTGTTGTAACTTCGAACAGTCACTAAATAAACTGTTTTAAGTCGGGGAATACCCGTATACATTTATTTAATAGACAAATTTAGAGAGTATTTAAGTGTGCAAAACGATAAGAGTGGCACGGTGGCCTAGAGGTGGAGCTTTCGCCTCACAATCAGGAGGCTGTGAGTTCGATCCTAGGTAGAGGCAGATATTTTTCTCTCTCTGGGCACGATGGGAATATATCCGCTGAATATAACTCCGCATTGGCGATAGGAAGGGCATCCGGCCAGTAAACCCCCAGCTCCGTTCAGTTGCCCAGACTCCACTCTGCAAGGGATTATGGGGGTCATTAAAAGGAGACAATGAAGAAGTGTGAAAAACGATCGTAATTCATTTTTTTCAGCGCCATTGTAACTGTTCTGTCCTCCTTTGCCTCCGTCCGAGTGATGGCTTAATTAGCCGGCACTATCAGCTCTGGTAGCAAAATAGCAAGCATCTGCCAAGTGTCTCTGTTATCTCCCTCGATGCCGATGAGTCACCCAGGAACAAACTTCAGCTCTTAGTTAATCAGCTGATTTGCCTGCTACGAAGAGGCACAGCAGCTCTTGCTGCCTTTATATCCTGTGGGGTGTGGCTCCATGACTCAGCACTTCCTAGGCCTGCCCCACCCCTGCTTTTGTTGTTCCCTCCTCTCCTGCCTACGAAACCTAGGGTCCAACCAAGCCTGATTGCCATCAGCTGGTTCTGAAGGCGTGGCCTGGGGGGGGAAAGAGTCAGGAGACGGAGGCCTCGTTATCTCTTCCACCTGGCCTGCCTCTGGCTCCTGGAGCTGAGCCAGGGAAGCAGGTGCTCCTGAGGTAAGTCCTGACGGCCCTTCCCCCTCACTTTCTAAGTCACTTTCTGGCAGGGGGCCCGGCTCCAAGTCACTTTCTGGCAGGAGGCCCGGCTCGGTGGGCGCAGACACAACAGTAACTTTGAATGGCCAGCAGCAGACAAAGTGTTGTTAAGTCAAGGTCTACCTGTGCAGGTATCTCCCAATCCGGCAGCCAGTTCTTGGGAACAGGTAGATACGGTTCCAAGGAATTTAGGAAGGGTTGGCCCTAGCCTCTTGCGCTTGGGCAGTAACTCCAAGTTAACTTTACACTTGATTTCCTTCACCCTGCCAGGACTGGGTGCTTCCTAAAATAGGTTGAAACTACAAGCTATTTGTAAAAAAAAAAAAAGGTATTTATTTATTTATGAAAGGTGTATGCTGCTGATCTCGCCTAGAGGCGACTGCAAGATGTTGCAAACCCAGGTTGCTGGAGGTGGCAGAATGCAACTTTTTCCATTGCGATACCACCGATTGTCTGTGTGGCTAAAGAGCGGGGAGAGCACCCACTTCCTCACGGACCTCAGGGTTTCCGCCACCAGCCAGCCCTGCCCTTCTGCTCGCCTGCACCCCGCAACCGTCCGGCTGAAAATATTGCCGCGGTTCCTTTCGGTCCTTAGATACTAGGACGGCCTGGCGGAGACCCGATTTCTTGGGTTGCCCCCTTGACGGCTCGTTCTGGAAATCCAGCCGAAAGGGGTCAGTTCCTTTCGATGCAGCCGCCGATTTGAAACCCAGCGGTTCTGTTTGACACACGTTCTTGAGGTTTTATTTTTTGTGTGAATTGAGCCAAGATATTTAAGGCTGTTGATCATCGAGCACCTCGGTTCTCCACCCACATTCTTTGAAGAAGGCGAGCTGTTTTTCCACTTTCAGGAATGGAAACTTTTGGTTTTTTTTTTCAGAAACTCTTGTCTCTGGGTTTGTTGACCCTCGCTTTCCACCCGCCCTGGCAGCCTTGAAGGATGGACTCCGCTAAGCCACATCCTGCCCGCGGATCAACAACTCACCGACTGATAGTCGAGGGAGAAGAAAGAAAGAAACAACACCAAGCATCAAGGAGGATTTACGAGGCTGCTCTCTTCGCCCCCAAATTCGGCTCCCTTGCGCCTAAAAAAGCTTCCAGATTTCTTCTTTTTTCAAACCTTTCGGCTAGCGTGTAATCGGTGGCATGTTTCATTTTCAGTGTTAAATAGAAGCACTGCAGATGGCATGAAAGCCAGCTGGTGGGACTTTGGGCCAACCACCAGGAGACAGTGAGTTCTAGTACCACCACAGGAATGAAAGCCAGCTGGAGGGATTTTGGGCCAATCACCAGGTGACTGTGAGTTCTAGTCCCACCTTAGGAAGGAAAGCCAGCTGGGGGGACTTTGGGCTAATCACCAGGTGACTGTGAGTTCTAGTCCCACCTTAGAAATGAAAGCCGGCTGGGGGGATTTTGGGCCAATCACCAGGAGACAGTGAGTTCTAGTACCACCATAGGAATGAAAGCCAGCTGGGGGGACTTTGGGCCAATCACCAGGTGACTGTGAGTTCTAGTCCCACCTTAGGAAGGAAAGCCAGCTGGGTGACTTTGGGCCAATCATCAGGTGACCGGGAGTTCTAGTCCCACCTTAGAAAGGAAAGCCAGCTGGGGGGGACTTTGGGCCAATCATCAGGAGACAGGGAGTTCTAGTACCAAATAGGAATGAAAGCCAGCTGGATGACCTTGGGCCAGTCCTTCTCTCTCAGCCCAGCCTCCCCTTACGAGGTTGTTGTTGTGTGGAAAATAGGAGGAGGAAGGAGTATCGAGTATATTTCTTATAAAAATAATAAAGGTGGGGTGAAAGAAAAGTGAAATAAAAATAAATAAATAAATAAATAGCTTCCCACGATCTACCTGGAAGAGACGAGTGAAGATGTCAAATTCAAATATGGAGATGTGGCCACTGCAGGTCAGGTCAATGGTGGACTTCAAAGCTACGGCCATCGGACCAGAATCTACCGAATGGACTTGCTGGAGACCTTTTTGAAATTCAGACCAGGGAACCAGGCTCCTACAGAGAAGAAAAAGGAAAGGTTAGAATCAAGATCACGTGAAGTGTTAATACCACTTTATAAGGCCTTTGTAAGGCCACGCTTGGAATATTGCATCCAGTTTTGGTTGCCACGATGTAAAAAAGATGCTGAGACTCTAGAAAAAGTGTAGAGAAGAGCAACAAAGATGATTAGGGGACTGGAGGCTAAAACATATGAAGAACGGTTGCAGGAACTGGGTATGTCTAGTGTGACGAAAAGAAGGACTAAGGGTGACATGATAGCAGTGTTCCAATATCTCAGGGGCTGCGACAAAGAAGAGGGAGTCAAGCTATTTTCCAAAGCACCTGAGGGTAGAAAAAGAAGCAATGGATGGAAACTAATCAAGGAGAGAAGCAACCTAGAACTAAGGAGAAATTTCCTGGCAGTTAGAACAATTAATCAGTGGAACAACTTGCCTCCAGAAGCTGTGAAGTGCTCCAACACTGGAGGTTTTTAAGAAGAGATTGGACAACTATTTTTCTGAAATGGTGTAGGGTCTCCTGCTTCAGCAGGGGGGGGTTGGATTAGAAGACCTTCCTGTACTACTGATGGAAGCAGAGACAGGATGTGTGCAGAAAGGAAGAGCAAAAAAAAACGTGGGATGAGGAACAGATCTGGGAAGGCGTTGTACAGGTCTTGTAAAACTGGTTTTCGGGGGCTCACCGTTCCCTCCAGGTGCCCCTCCAGAAAACCTGGGCCTCTTGCTTGCTCAGCTGATACGTGCTGCCTTGGTCCACCCCGTTGGGAAACACGGCTTGTAGTTCAGCCAACATATGACTGAAGATCAGGGAAAGCTTCGTTAGATTCCTCCTGTAACGAGAAGGGAAGGAAAAGTTTTATTTATTTATTTATTTTATTTATTTATTTGGTCGTATTAGATCAAGGGTCTCGAACCTTGGCAACTTTAAGCCTGGAGGACTTCAACTCCCAGAATTACCCAGCTGGGGAATTCTGGGAGTTGAAGTCCTCCAGGCTTAAAGTTGCCAAGGTTCAAGACCCCTGTATTAGATAACATATATAGATATAAGCATGAATTGAATATATAAAATGAATACAATTAAAAGGAACATTAGGACAGGGATGGTAGGCACGCTGGTGCTTTTATGGATGCCCCTTACAGACCTCTTAGGAATCGTGTGAGGTCAACAGTAGCCAGTCTAAGGTTAAAATTTTGGGGGTTTGGGGATGAAACCACAGAGTCAGGTAGTGCATTCCAGGCGAAGACCATTCTGTTGCTGAAGTCATATTTTCTGCAGTCGAGTTTGGAGCGGTTCACTTTAAGTTTGCATCTATTGTGTGCTCGTGTATTGCTGCGGTTGTAGCTGAAGTAGTCACTGACAATTATTGATATTGATTGTTTCCTGATTGCTTATTTGTAGCCTATGACTATCATTAAGTGTTGTATCATTAAGTGTTAAATTTGTACCCTAAGACTATCATTGTGTTGTAAGTGTTGTACCTTGATGAACGTATCTTTTCTTTTATGTACACTGAGAGCATCTGCACCAAGACAAATTCCTTGTGTGTCCAATCACACTTGGCCAATAAAATTCTATTCTATTCAAAGATTGCTGAGAGAGAGAGAGAGAGAGAGAGAGGAAGGAAGGAAGGAAGGAAGGAAGGAAGGAAGGAAGGAAGGAAGGAAGGAAGGAAGGAAGGAAGGAAGGAAGGAAGGAAAGACAGCCTGGTCTTTATTGAACAGCTTTGCTGATACGTTTGGCCTGGAGAAAAGTGAATTAGTTCAGGTTCTACCTATCTGCCAGAGGTGAATTTTAACATGACTCTCTGTTTGCTTGGAGCCTGGAATCTTTGCAATATAATGCTTAGAGCAGCTGCAAACGAGACAAGCACCGAAGAGCAATGAATTTCCTCCATCACCCATGAATGGTTGTTAGAACGTCAATAAAGGGTAGAACTGACGCAAGAGACATGTTTGAGGAGGCTCATTAAAGGCCTGTGACCCCCAAACGTCATATTTGGAGCCCCAAACGTCGTCTTTAAAAGCACCCATTTTACAGATGGGGTAAACGAATCACAGATTGAGCATTGGCCATCGTTGTCAGATTTATACAGAAGTGGGCAGTATGCAACCCCGCCCTCCTTTTCTTGCAACCGTTACAATCACTAAAAAAGCGGGGGGAGCATTTATATTTACCGGGGGGGGGGCACAATTTGAAAGGCCAAAGAACCGGGTCTCACGAAGCCCAAATAAGCCTTGTAATAAAACCACATCCTCCCAATCCTGTTTACGGTCGGCTCAAACTGTTGGCGGAAAGCAAACATTGTTGGTCTGTAAGGCCGTTCATGGCTTAGCTCAATGCATGGATTCAGGGCTTCGTCAGAAATCTAGGGTTGAGCAAAGCCTAGAGTGCCCGTGAGTTTGACAGGCGTGGGAAAATCAAATAAGTCAAGATGGCAGCTGCAACCGTGTGGCCTGGATTTTCAGATCCCTTGCGCCTTGCAGCCACCCCTTTAACAAACCATGGCTTAGCCTGATGTGGGAAGGCAGACAAGGATTGGGAGAGGGATAAACAATAACTTGGCCAACAGCCCTGATTCAAACCCAGCTAACTTTACTCTTATTTTGCAATATAATGCTTATAGCAGCTGCAGAAGAGACAGGCACCGAAGAGCAATGAATTTCCTCCATCACCCATGAATGGTTGTTAGAACGTCAATAAAGGGTAGAACTGACGCAAGAGACATGTTTGAGGAGGCTCATTAAAGGCCTGTGACCCCCAAACGTCATATTTGGAGCCCCAAACGTCGTCTTTAAAAGCACCCATTTTACAGATGGGGTAAACGAATCACAGATTGAGCATTGGCCATCGTTGTCAGATTTATACAGAAGTGGGCAGTATGCAACCCCGCCCTCCTTTTCTTGCAACCGTTACAATCACTAAAAAAGTGGGGGGAGCATTTATATTTACCGGGTGGGTGGGCACGATTTGAAAGTCCAAAGAACCGGGTTGCACGAAGCCCAAATAAGCCTTGTAATAAAACCACATCCTCCCAATCCTGTTTACGGTCGGCTCAAACTGTTGGCGGAAAGCAAACATTGTTGGTTTGTAAGGCCGTTCATGGCTTAGCTCAATGCATGGATTCAGGGCTTCGTCAGAAATCTAGGGTTGAGCAAAGCCTAGAGTGCCCGTGAGTTTGACAGGCGTGGGAAAATCAAATAAGTCAAGATGGCAGCTGCAACCGTGTGGCCTGGATTTTCAGATCCCTTGCGCCTTGCAGCCACCCCTTTAACAAACCATGGCTTAGCCTGATGTGGGAAGGCAGACAAGGATTGGGAGAGGGATAAACAATAACTTGGCCAACAGCCCTGATTCAAACCCAGCTAACTTTACTCTTATTTTGCAAATATAGTTCTGTTACTGTATATAGAAATTATAGCAACGGATATATTTTGAGGCAGGTTTAATGCAGACCTAGAGGGTGCCAAAGGTAGTTTGATAAGCTGGCACTCCCATTTTTTTTCAAAATCCGGTCTGGTTTCTCTCTCTTTCTCTCTGGCACCTGTGAATTTACAATTTTTATCTGAGGAGGCCCACAGGTGGGAAAGTTGAGGCTGTTTATCAAACCACCATATCACCACTGATAAGAGGGAAACAGTGTAAAATAATGATTCTTATTTTCGTTTATCAGCCCTTCCTCTTCTGCTTTTAACAATGGCTTATTATGCCTATATTACCGAGTTATGATTTTTAAGCAGGAGTGGGGGCCAAAGTGAGTGAATAACAGTATTGGAAGGGATCTTGGAGGTCTTTTTTTACAAGAAGAGTTCTCTGCTCCTCTGAAAACAACAACAAAATACCTTATACCACCAGACTTGAAATCCTGGGATTAGAAAACTTAGAACTCCGACAAGACCTGTGTTTAATACAGAAAATATGACTTTTGTAACAGAGTTGTTAACGCTTGGAACTCACTACCTTACTCTATAGTCTCTACTCAAAACCCCAAAATCTTCAACCAAAAACTGTCTACTATTGACCTCACCCCATTCCTAAGAGGACTATAAGGGGCGTGCATAAGAGCACAAAAGTGCCTACTGTTCCTGTCCTATTGTTCTCTTCATTATAGTATTATATGCATACTTTTACTTATACTTTTACTTATATATACTTTTTCTCTCATGATGGATTATTGTTTATGTTGATGATTGTATATACTGTTGTGACAAAATAAAATAAAATAAAAATACACAGAATCATCTATTGCAATGTCCTTCCTGTTAAAGACTACTTCAGCTTCAATCGCAATAATACAAGAGCAAACAATAGATTCAAACTTAATGTTAACCGCTTCAATCTTGATTGCAGAAAATATGACTTCTGTAACAGAGTTGTTAACGCTTGGAATTCACTACCTGACTCTGTGGTCTCTTCTTAAAATCCCCAAAGCTTCAACCAAAAACTATCTACTATTGACCTTACCCCATTCCTAAGAGGACTATAAGGGGCGCACCGTTCCTGTCCTATTGTTCCCTTTCTTTATATCAAATTAATACAGTTATTGCATACTTTTGCTTATATATATATGTTTTTTTTTTGCTTATATAAATGTTGTTGTTTTACGTCAATGTTTGCGTATACTGTTGTGACAAAATAAATAAATAAATAAATAAACCTGCTACTCAAGCAGGTGACTTTATAGGATTCCGGACAAATGGCTGTCCAATCTTTTCTATTTTACAGTTCTCTGTTGGAAAGGCCATCTAGAGTAGTTTTTCTCAACCTTTGCAATTATAATAGGGGTGTAGACGTCAACTCCCAGAATTCCCCAGCAGAAGAGGGAATTTTGGGAGTTGAAGTTCACGCATCTTAATCTCTCCGACTTTGAGAAAGGCTGCACATTTAGTGCAAAAGAAATATTTCTTGTCCATTTTTCTCTTGATGGAGATACTGGAGTTATAAGGGTGAGTTATGACGATACAGGAGTTATTCTACTATATTAGGACATAAAATATTGTTTTTTTTAAAAAAAATTAAGATTTGCTTTTGCGCTTCCTTTTTATTAATTTATTTATTAATTGCATTTGTATACCGCCCTTCTCCCGAAGGACTCAGGGCGGTTAAAAAGTTGAAAGTTGCCTTGCTCTCTCTTCATTGGTTCCCCTTCGTTAGCTACGTTTAAATGAATAAATGAATAATTATATATTGTAGCTAATTGAAACTCTGTATTTTTAATACTTCGAAACTATTTTTTCAGAGTTCAACAAAGGCGGCTTTAAAAATGGCTTCCGGACATTGATATAAATGCAACAATTAAAACAATAAAGCGACAAAGAGAGATCCTGAGTTTTGGTTAAAAATGCGATGAAAATAAAAATGAGTGATTGTAAAATATTCTTTTTTCGCCTTTTTACCTACGTTTATATTTTGGCCAATACGTATGTATTTAAAAGATTTATTTGGCTGCCTGCCCATCTTAGGCAGCAAACACCTAGGCCACAAATAATATTTAGATAGCTCTTTATTTAGATATTTTTTTTTTTAAATTTTGTGTGACAGTTATCCATCTGTATAAAGAGGGTTGTATATTTGCAGTTGGAATACAGGCCTGAAACCATTGTCTCAACCTTGGGCACTTTAAGAGGCATGGCCTTCAACTCCCAGAATTCCCCAGCAATGCTGGCTGGGGGATTCTGGGAATTCTGGGAATTGAAGTCCATGCCTCTTAAAGTGGACAAGGTTCAGAAATGCTACCCTAAACTGAACAATTTAACAAGTCAAGTAACAAAAGGTACATAATATTGAAAGGCTAAACAAAAACATTTTCTGCCCATCATTCCTTAAGTACCAGGCACCAACTAGGTATCAAGGTCTTAATACAATCACAAAGATGAGGTGATTAAGATGATACCTTCCACATATCCTTCTCTTGTGCACAAAAATTCCTCATTTCTTTACTATTCTGGTTCTTGCCAATATGTTTTGTTCCAGTTGTCATTGTCTCCCATTAATAGTTTGACATCACATAGTTCAACCTTGGTTTCTATCATTACCGATATTATTAGTGTTTCGTTGCTGTTTGTTGTTGTCATTTTATATCATTATTATTATTATTATTATTATTATTATTATTATTATTATTATTATTATTATCCATTAAACATGAAACTCAGTCAACTGAGCGTTTAAAAACACAAGTATCATTGACCGGCGCTGATGGTTGATACGGGTTGCTGCCAGCATCCTAGGTATCAACCAAGTATCTTCTTAAAATTATTAATAAAATAACAACAACAACAACAACAACAAAGTCGAAAATGTTTCACATTTAATATGTGAATGCAGCAAAATCGCACAAACTGGTTACAAAGCTAGACACGACCGAGTTGCTAAATTAATCCACTGGTCATTATGTAAAAAATACGACTTGCCTGTATCCAAAAAGTCATAGGAACATAAAGTGCAAAAAGTTACAGAAAATGAGAAAGTGAAGATCTTGTGGGACTTTTGAAAAGAGACGGATCATCACTTGGAACACAACACACCAGATATCACAGTTGTGGAAAACCGAAACGTACAATTTATTGACATCGCGGCACCAGGAGATGCCACAGTTGAAGAAAAAGAACTGGAAAAAATCATGAAATATCGCGACCTGGCCATTGAAACTACACGGTTATGGATGAAACATGTAAGAGTGATACCCATTGTCATCTGGGCACTTGGTACCATGTCCAAGAATTATATAAGATACATCAAGAAACTGCAGCTTCCTGCAATAACACCAGCAGAACTGCAAAAAACTGCACTACTTGGAACATCGTACATCTTAAGAAGGTACTTGGTTGATACCTAGGACGCTGGCAGCAACCCGTATCAACCATTAGCACCAGTCAAAGCTATTTGTGATGTATTTTTGAATGTTCAGTTGACTGAGTTTCATGGTCAATGAATAAAGTAAATAATAATAATAATTCTTTTATTCATTAAACATGAAATTCAGTCAACTGAACATTTTAAAATGTATCCCAATTAAAAATTGTATCATCATCAATAATTAGATTAACCAAGACCGGGGAACACTTCATAATTCAGATCCTAACTATGGACCGAAGAATAATTATTGAGGAAGTAAGTATATGCTATTTATTTTTATTTACTAAATTTTTATGCTGCCCAAATTCCCTCTAAAATGAATCTAGGCGGCTTACAAATTATAAAATAAGTAAAAAGATCCTTAAAATGTTAGCCCTACACCCTTTCAATTAGCTACAATATATAATTATTGCTTATTTATTAAATAAACGAATAAATAAAAACAATATTGCAGCTAATTGAAACAGTGTATTTTTTATATTTTAGAAGTATTTCTTTGGAGCTCACTGAAGGCGGCTCCGGCTTCCAGACCATGAGGTAAATGCAACGTTAAAACAGTACAGTGAGATCCTGAAGTTAAAAAAAAAAATGCAATGAAAATAAAATGAACGGTTATAAAATATACTTTTTTTTCTTTTCTTTTCTTTTTTCTTTTTTACCTGGCAGCCGAGCCTTCCAGCAAAATCTCCTCCTTGTCTTTTCCTCTTCTGAATAGCCTCGTGGTTTGCTTAATCTTTTCCAGCAGATTCAGGATAAAAACACGAAAGAAGTCTGATTCCCAAACCTTGGCCAAACCGGCCCCGTAATGCTCACGAATAAGGCTCAGGTGCTGGTAGATGCAAGGCAGGAGGGACGGCAGGTAAGGTGGGCTATTCCGAAGTGCTACCTGAGGTTGGCACACCAGCTGTTGCAGCTTGGTTATCCCCTGGAGGGCTTTCTCCAAAGAACGGTGGGCACCGGACCGGCGAGGCATCCAAGCTGGCCCAGGTGCCATTGCCATGCTGGAATTCCCAGGTGAGGGAAAGAAAGGAGGGAGCTTGGCAGTTTCCTGCTGCCAACCTGGAAGTTGGCGAGGGCACTGCTGTGTGCCAGGAAGGAGCCTAACCAGCTCAAAAGAAAGAAAGAAGGGAGGGAGGGAGGGAGGGAACTGGAGGATTGAAGTGACAAAAGCAATGAGTAGTGAAGTAGTAGTGGGGTGGGGGGGGGAGAGAGAGAGAGAGAGAACCAAAGAGGAAATAACAAACAGCTTTCAGAGCATTAGAGTCCTGACAACACACCGGCCACAAAGAAGGGGGAGAAGTCAACAAGTGTTGTAGACAGGTTGATACTTGCAAAGAAGGGAGGGAAGGCTTTGGGAACGGTGGGCGTGCCAGCGCTAGACAAATTGCAAAATAAAATAAATTTGTATAATGCTCCTGGTCCTGAGAAGAGGGAGTCTGGAGGCCAGCAATCTTGGTCAGAGGTTTCTGCTATTGTTTCATCCACAAAGCAGGTCAAGGCCTGGAAGAGAGAGAGAGAGAGAGAAAGAAGAAGTCACATTTCTATCAGTCGGTAGATTTTAATCAGTGCGTTGCATTGCGTGGCAACTCTTAAGAGTGGCTCATATTTTTCCCCCTCCATCCTGTCATATTTGGGCTACATCAAGTGAAATAAGATGTGATTCATGGCACGAAATCAGTGGCAATGACCACAAAATTCTGTTGTAATCTTGCTCCCCACCCCCAAAAAGCCTCAGTTGATAAAAAGCAGACAAAATTAAGAAATTGTCTTATTGGTCGATTGCTTTAGGTTGGACAATGAATTGAATGGGGAGGGAGGAAGGGAAGGAAGGAGGGAGGAGAAGGGAGAGAGAGGGAGGGAAGGAGGGAAGGAGTGGGAGGAAGCAAGGGAGAGGGAGGGAGGAAGAAAGGAGTGAAGAAGGAAGGAAGGGAGGAAGGGAGGGAGGGAGGGAGGGAAGGAGCAGGGAGAAGGGAGGAGGAGGGAGGAAGAAGGAAGGAAGGAAGGAAGAAGGGAGGGAAGGAGGGAGCGGGGGAAGCAAGGGAGAGAGAGGGAGGAGAAAGAAAGAAAGAAAGAAAGAAAGAAAGAAAGAAAGAAAGGGAAAGACAGAAAAAGAGTGTGAAAGAGAGAGAGAGAGAGAGAGAAAGAAAGAAAGAAAGAAAGAAAAAGAAAAGAAAAGAAAAGAAAAGAAAAGAAAAGAAAAGAAAAGATGACTGACATTTTAAAGTTATTTGTGCACTTTTAAAAAGGTCCAAAAGTCATCCGTTTGTGAGCTCAGGAGAAGGAAGTGTGATGTAGACAAATATAATCCTAGCTTTCCTCCATTAGCCCTGACGATGGGCTGAGCTTATTTATGTCTTTACCCATTGAACATTGATTGATTTTCAGTCCCGAGACGCATGTTATTATTTGGGGTGCTTATTTTGTAAACGATGCTGATCTTTTTGGTTTTCGCCTTTCTGTGCCTGGCTTAGAATAAACGTCCGGAGATGAGCAGCTGCAAGCGTTGTTTAAATAAATGAAAATAACTAAGTAAACATGATCCATGTGATCTCAAGCAATGTCAGACTAAAGTTTATTTTTTTTTAACTGGGGCTTCATTGAACAAACCAATTCTGTAGGAATCAAAGTCCAATACATCTAGAAATTTCTTGGCCAAGTTCAACAATAATGTTCTTTGGTAAGTTGCGTTTATCACAAGAAATATGAAAGCCGTTAAAAAAGGAATCCCCCAAAAGCGAGATATTTTTGTACAGGAGTCTACCAAATTTTTAGAAGACCATAAACCAGTAAATTATATCAGTTGGAGGCTACTGGTACTCAGGATGTCCACTGATGGTGTTCAAAAGAGTCGAGATGGCTGCTTTAATCACGCTGCGAGGGACCCCATTTTGACTTTTTTGACCTCACCCTGCAGAAACTTCTGCAGTGGCTTGCCAGAAATCTTGCTAAGTGGCTGACAAATTCACTCATTTGCCCACACTTGCCCCAGGCAGCAGTGCCATGCTTTATGATAGTGTTTTTCTCAATCTTGGTGATTAATTTAAAGATGCATGGACTTCAACTCCCAGAATTCTCCAGCCAGCCTGGGGAATTCTGGGAATTGAAGTCCACGTGTCTTATAGTAGCTGAGGTTGCGCAACACAGCATTAAACCTAACCTAAGGCCATAAGCTTGTGGAAGAGAATCCAGTTACTTGTCATTTATATTCAACTAAATAAGGAAACCACAATTTACCAGAGGCAAATCACCAAATTAGCCCTGTAGTATCATAATGCCACCTCTACCTTATAGTCCTCGAACTTACAACAGTTCGTTTAGCGACTGCTTGAAGTTACAATGGCACTAAAAAAAGTGACATGTGACCGTGTTTCGCACTTATGACCGTTGCAGCATCCCTATGTTCACGTGATGAAAATCCAGACGCTTGGCAACTGACTCTTATTTAACATAACATAACATAACATAACATAACAACAGAGTTGGAAGGGACCTTGGAGGCCTTCTAGTCCAACCCCCTGCCTAGGCAGGAACCCTACACCATCTCAGTCAGATGGTTATCCAACATTTTCTTAAAAATTTCCAGTGTTGGAGCATTCACAACTTCTGCAGGCAAGTCGTTCCACTTATTAATTGTTCTAACTGTCAGGAAATTTCTCCTTAGTTCTAAGTTGCTTCTTTCTTTGATCAGTTTCCACCCATTGCTTCTTGTTCTACCCTCAGGTGCTTTGGAGAACAGCCCGACTCCCTCTTCTTTGTGGCAGCCCTGAGATATTGGAACACTGCTATCATGTCTCCCTAGTCCTTCTTTTATTAAACTAGACATACCCAGTTCCTGCAACCGTTCTTCATATGTTTTAGCCTCCAGTCCCTAATCATCTTTGTTGCTCTTCTCTGCACTCTTTCTAGAGTCTCAACATCTTTTTACATCGTGGAGACCAAAACTGGATGCAATATTCCAAGTGTGGCCTTACCAAGGCATTATAAAGTGGTACTAACACTTCACGTGATCTTGATTCTATCCTCTGTTTATGCAGCCCAGAACTGTGTTGGCTTTTTAGCAGCTGCTGCACACTGCTGGCTCATATCTAAATGGTTATCCACTAGGACTCCAAGATCCCTCTCACAGGTACTACTATTGAGCAAGGTACCACATATACGGTACTGGTGCATTTTGTTTTTTGCCTAAATGTAGAACCTTACTTTTTCACTGTTGAATTTCATTTTGTTAGATAGCCCAATGTTCAAGTCTGTCAAGATCTTTCTGTAACTTGAGCCTATCTTCTGGAGTGTTGGCTATTCCTGCCAGCTTGGTGTCATCTGCAAATTTGATGAGTTCCCCATCTATCCCTCGTCCAAGTCATTGATGAAGATGTTGAAGAGTACTGGGCCTAAAACAGAGCCTTGGGGTACTCCACTGCATACTTCCTCCATGTGGATGTAGTTCCGTTGAGGACTACACGTTGAGTGCGGTTGGTCAGCCAGTTACGAATCCATCTGGTGGTGGTGCTGTCTAACCCACATTTTTCTACTTTATCTAGTAGTAGGTTATGGTCTACTTTATCAAATGCTTTACTGAAGTCCAAGTAAATTATATCGACAGCATTCCTCTGGTCTACTAATTTTGTCATTTTGTCAAAGAATGCGATAAGATTAGTCTGGCATGATCTGTTTTTGACAAACCCATGTTGGCTTTTGGTTATTACTTTGTTTGCTTCTAGGTGTTCGGTGATTCGTTGCTTGATTATCTTTTCCAGAATCTTCCCCGGTATTGAGGTCAGGCTGATAGGTCTGTAGTTTCCTGGATCTGTTTTTTTTCCTTTTTTGAAGATGGGAACTACATCAGCTCTTTTCCAGTCCTCTGGCAGCTCCCCTGTGCTCCAGGATCTTTGAAAGATATAGTTCAGTGGTTCTGAGATCACGTCTGCCAGTTCCTTCAGAACCTTGGGGTGTAATCCATCCGGTCCTGGTGATTTGAACTCGTCTAGGGTAGACAGGTGTTCACTTACCATTTTCTTCCCTATTTTAACTTGTGTTTCTAATCTGTTTTTTGTAGTGCTGTTTTTGATAGGTTGGATTGTTTTTTCCTTTTTACAACGGTTGCAGCGTCCAGGGGTCACGCGATCCCCTTTTGTGACCTTCTGACAAGCAGAGTCAATGGGGAAGCCAGCTTAACAACAAACCGTGTCACTAACTTAACAGCTGTAAATGATTGATTCCTTAACAACTCTGGCAGGAAAGGTCGTAAAAAAAAAAGGCCAAGACTCCCTTAACAACCGTCCTGCTTAGCCAGAGAAATTTGGGGCTCTGTTTACTTTCTTAAAGAGTAAAATTGGGGGCTCCTGTACTTATTTTAAAAGGAGCTTATTGGCCAACCCTCGTTGCAAACAGGGGATTGAAATAAAAACGAAATTCAGTGAAAGGCCAACCCAGCACCGACTGGGACTTAAATCTTTGCCGCCAGAGTTTCTTGGATAAAGTTCAGCCTGGTTTAACAATAACTACTGTGAAACTAAAGTACCTTGAAGCGCCAGGCATTTTTCTCCGTGGCCGCCACTGTAACCCGTCACGCAACCTTTGTGGTTAGACTGGGATGTGATCCCACAACATTTTGAGGTAATCCCTCGGGGCAATCTTGAACTCGTTTGCTTCTCCGGATTACGAAATCAGCCTTGAGCAAGAATGTCCCAGGAAGTTAAACTTTCCCCTAGGACTAGAAGAACAGGGAGTAGATAAGGGCCCTTTTGTTACATGTTCCAAGACACATTTTTTTTTATTCCCACCCAAATAAGTCAATGGGGCTCTATTTCTCAATCGTTGTAAGATGTGTGGACTTCAACTCCCAGAATTCCCTAGGCAGCTTGCTTTAAGATCTTTAAGATATGTAGACTTCAGCACCCAGAATTCCCCAGCCAGCAAATTAATGATTTTTTAAAAAAATATTTATTAAGCCTTTTTTTTTAAAAAAAAAAGAAGAAATTTTTGACAATTTTTTCTTTTCAACAAATTTGCATCGGTAACAAATTTCTTACTTATACACTTTTTCTCCTTATTCTAATGTATCTTTTATACATATACTTCTAATATTATTTTATTTATTTATTTATTTACATATGAGTGTTTCAGCAAATTAATGATTTTTTAAAATGTGTGGATGTCAGCTCCCATAATTCCTCAGGAAACATGCTAATGAATTGTAAGATGTGTGGCCTTCAACTCCCAGAATTCCCCAGCCAGCTTGCTAATGATCTTTAAGATGTACGGACTTCAATTCCCAGAATTCCTCAGCCAGCTTGCTTATGAACTGTAAGAGATATGGACTTAAGCTCCCAGAACTCCTCAGCTAGCATGCTAATGATCATTAAGATGTGTGGGATGTCAACTCCCGTAATTCCTTAGGAAACATACGTATGAATTCTAAGATGTGTGGACTTCAACTCCCAGAATTCCCTTGCCAACATGGGCGGAATCCCCCAGCATGGGCTGGGGAATTCTGGGAGTTTAAGTCCACACATCTTAAAGTGGCTGAGATTCAGACTTACTGCCTTAAGACACGGTCAAGTTTTTTTTTTTAATTTGAATTTATATCCCGCCCTTCTCCGAAGACTCAGCGTGGCTTACACTATGTCAAGCAATAGTCTTCATCCATTTGTATATTATATACAAAGTCAACTTATTGCCCCCCCAACAATCTGGGTCCTCATTTTACCTACCTTATAAAGGATGGAAGGCTGAGTCAACCTTGGGCCTGGTGGGACTTGAACTTGCAGTAATTGCAAGTTGATGGCCTTTCCCTTCTTTAGATGTGATTGGCTGTGAGAATTCTGTGGCTGCCATCTTGACTTTTTTGACACACACACCTCTGCAAATACTCCTTCCTGAGTTTTTTCTGTTCCAGAACTAAGCATGCTGCTAAGCGGGCTTGAAAGTTTGAAAATATTTGTGGTTGGCAGATTTGAATTAGTTGAGCCTGCCTTGGGCACAAACCTCAAAGCCAGCCTCAACTCTGCAAAGGCAACCTGTGGGATTTGTTCTCCAACACTCCCTCCGGTCCTCAGTTTACCCATCTTTGCTTCTGCACAGGTAGACCTATCTCCAGAGACATTTTGGATCACAGCCATGCAACCGATTTCCCGCTTTAAATTAGCCACCGGGAGTTACTTTTACACAACTGTGGAAAGCCTGACTGACAGCTTGCTCTCTCTCTCAAAAAGCCCAGTGGCCTTGCTCATTTTCTTCAGCAATTACATTTCATGTAATATTCTAGTTTTCTGAGATTGAGAATTTGGGGTTTTCATGAGCTGTCAGCCATAATCATCAAAATGATGACAAATCAAGGCGTGAACTATCTCGCTTCGCATGTAATGAGTCTATCCCATATATTAGTTTCACCTTTTAAGTTGCATTTACTGAAACAAATGAACTTTTGCACGATATTCTAATTTTTTGAGTTTCACCTGTACTGTAACTGCTATTCTAATAGCAAATCCTTCACAAAAGTTATAGCATCACATTCTTGATTAAATTATCTTTCCATTGATACATACTTTTAGGGTACTACTCCCCAAAAAAGTGGTGTTATTAGCCGGTTTTAGAAAATACACTTTTCCCAAAAGGTTTCCGCAATTTTGGCCATTACTGTACAATAAAATTGAGAAGCCACTTTTCTATTGTTGTAACCACCAGGGGGAAATACTGTTCTAGTTTTTCCTACTGAGTACGATAGAGGGTAGTGCTAAATCTTTTTTTTCTCTGCTCATCCAAATAATAGGTTGAAAATAAATGTGTGTAAAGATGAAATGTATGTGAAATGCGAACTTTTTTCTTTTTTTAAAAAAAATTATTATGGGAGAAGAATCCTGGGTCCCCACATTGGGCTAAACCACAATCTACATACATACAATAGGGATGGTTTAACATGTGAATGAACTCTTGTCCACTTGCAGTTTGTTGTTGCTCTTGCGTAGGCTATGTTTACGGTAGTAACTAAGCCAGTAGTGTGAACAACCATTGACTCGGGGTGAAATTTCTCTTGGTTTTCTAATCCTTTTTCTAAAGTTGCTCCATCACGCTTTGCAAATCAACCACACAGACCTTAACACGGGTTGACTCACATGTAAATAAAGAATTAGTCTCCTAACAAACTGGGGATCCTGTAGAAATGTTTCCCAACCTTGGCAGCTTGAAGATGAGTAGGCCTCAGCTCCCAGAATTTCCCCTGGCCATGACTTTATAACCACTTTTACGATCTGCAATCGTTAAAAATGAATGACACGCTTGCAAATTGTTGTCAGTTTGCTGGAAACCAGCAATAAGGGTTGCAATTGGCAATTGGGTGTTATCTTAGAACATTAGAACCAGAGGCGAGCTGCTTGCCAAGCCTCGAATTGCAATCACGTGACCCTGGAGGGTGGTGTGATGGTCATAGGTGCGGGAACTGGTTGTAAGTCTGAGGACCAGACTTTTTCCAGCGCTGTTGTAGAGCTAAAGGTGATAAGTGGAGGACTAGCTGGAGGGGTGGGTTTGAAAAATTTTTAGCAACCGGTTCGCTGACCACACACATACACATACACTCGCACATATATATACACCATCTCTTGGCCCTTGCCTTTGAGCTTCCTGTTCCTGTGCAAGAAATGTATCCTATTGGTTGTCAGACCCCCAGGGGTCTATGCAGGGGTCTTAGCTAACTTTGTAAGCTGTCTGTGTCTCAGGCTTGGTTAAATCTTGCTGGGTGATGCAATGAAGGGCTTGGTTGTGCCATGGGGTGAGCTTTGCTGATAGATAATCCTATTGTATCCTGGAGGGTCATATCTTAATCCCATCACCCTGGAGCCGAAAAGGTCTTTTGTCTTGTAAATAGGATGGCCCAGTCTTTCTCATTGGGCACCAAACACCTGCTGGAGGGCAGGGAGCTGAGTTTCTGTCTCACTAATGATTTCTATTTCTCTTTTAGGGGAAATATTGTGCTTTTTTTAAAAAAAAAAATTCCTAAAATAATTTCATTCTTCTAGGAGGGGCGGTTGCTAAATTTCTTCTTCATCAAGCCTACGATACGATTGTATTTCCTTAGGACCTTCAAAGTGGTGGCATTCAATATTTATTACTACTGGTTCTGTGGGCGCGGCTTGGTGGGCGTGGCAGGGGGAGGATACTGTAAAATCTCCATTCCCACCCCACTCCAGGGGAAAGATACTGCAAAATCCCCATTTCTTCCTGAACCGCTGGGACTCGGGAGGCAGAGTGAGATGAGGGCGGGGCCAGGCAGAGGTGGGAGTTACCGGTTCTCTGAACTACTCAAAATTTCCGCTACCGGTTGTCCAGAACTGGTCAGAACCTGCTGAAACCCATCTCTGGACCTTCCTGGCATAAAGGTAAAGGTAAAGGTTTCCCTCGCACATATGTGCTAGTCATTGCCCGACTCTAGGGGGCGGTGCTCATCTCCATTTCAAAGCCAAAGAGCCAGCGCTGTCCGAAGACGTCTCCGTGGTCATGTGGCTGGCATGACTCAACACCAAAGGCGCACGGAACGCTGTTACCTTACCACCAAAGGTGGTCCCTATTTTTTCTACTTGCATTTTTACGTGCTTTCGAAACTGCTAGGTTGGCAGAAGCTGGGACAAGGAACGGGAGCTCACCCCATTACACGGCAGCACTAGGGATTCGAACCGCTGAGCTGCCGACCTTTTGATCGACAAGCTCAACATCCTAGCCCCTGAGCCACCATGTCCCTACATTCCTGGCATAGGAAGACCTTTCTGGGAACAAGGCAGGTCACACAGAGCGGGTACATGCCCCAGGAGGAAACAGCCTGACTGTTAAGGATTTATTAACAGTTTAAGGATTTGCATGGGCACCAGTTGGCATGAGGTTATTGAAATGTCTCAAAATGCTGCAGCAAGCATTCATGTGTTCACAGAATGACGCAGGGCCTCCTCAAAGAAGTCCAGTTCCAGCGAAGTGGCAGAGAGGGTGTGAATTCACAGAATTGCTCTTCTGCTAAAAAAAGAGAAAACCCCTAAGGTTGCATCATTTCACTCCCCTGGGGCTGGTCTTTCTACAAGAAAACACACCCGCACAGCTGTGAAAGTAGAAAAAAAAATATTTTATTGGCAAATTTCAACTATAAACACAAGGCCCCCTCCGATGATCCGAGGATCTTTTTTTTTTCTTCTTCAAGTATCAAAATACATCAAGAGGACAGATGCTATTTATTTAAGGCAAGGGAAGGACTACTTACGGAGCAGAAAAGTTAAGTCACAACCAGAACACAGGACACGGCACTAAATGAGACAAATCCTTGGTCTGTCTAGCTAGCCCAGCGATCCCCCAATTATGGCTATGTTAAGAGGTGTGGACTTCGACTCCCAGAGTTCCCTAGATAGTATAGCGGCTGGGGAATTCTGGGAGTTGAAGTCCATGCATGCTGGATGGGGGATTTTGGAGCCGAGGTCCATGCATGCTGGGTAGGGCATTCTGGGAGTTGGAAGTCCATACAAGCTGACAGAAACTACAAGCCTCTGGTGGCTCAACAGACTAATGCAGTCTGTTATTAACAGCAGCTGCTTGCAATTACTGCAGGTTCAAGTCCCACCAGGCCCAAGGTTGACTCAGCCTTCCATCCTTTATAAGGTAGGTAAAATGAGGACTCAGATTGTTGGGGGCAATAAGTTGACTTTGTATATAATATACAAATGGATGAAGACTATTGCTTGACATAGCGTAAGCCGCCCTGAGTTTTCGGAGAAGGGCGGGATATAAATGCAAAAAAAAAACCCTTAGGAATTTTGGAGAGCTGAAGTCTGTGCCTGCTAACTAGGAATTCTGGGAGTTGGAAGTCCAGGCATGCTGGCTGGGGAATTCTGGGACTTGAAGTCCTCATATTTTAACATTGCAGAGATTGGGAACACTAGACTCTTATCTACTGCTACCAAATAGGACTCCCATCCCAAAAGGCAATTCTTCACAGGGTAACCAAGATGGACAACCCATTGAAGCCAAGGTGCCAACTGTACTTAATAATAACAGTAACAGAGTTAGAAGGGACCTTGGAGGTCATGTAGTCCAAGCCCCTGCTCACTCAGGAGACCTGTAGTAGGGATTCAAACCGCCGAACTGTCAACCTTTCTGATCGACAAGCTCAGTGTCTTAGCCACTGAGCCACCTAGTCAGGGCCCTTTTTAGCCCTACCCAGAAGGAAGGAGGTGTGCGAAGGGAATAGCCAATCAGCCTAGCCATCCATTTCATTATACCTAGCCACTGATGAAGTTGCTTGAATGAGCAGCGAGACGTCTCAGATTAACAAAATAAATTCTGGCCCTGTTGCCACGATTCAACCCTTTTAGGTATTTTTGGCCCTGGATGATTGAGTCGACGTTGACAAACTGCCATTCATTTTGGGGAGAAACCCTTGAAGGTGTGGCAAGAGTCGGTACATTCCAGTGACTCTCTGCCTATTTATTTATGTTTTTTTTATTTTGACGGATGTAGTTGCTCGGATGAGTAGCGAAACGTCTCAGTTTTAACAAATTCCAGTTTGTCGAAGATTCAACCTTTTAAGATACTTTTGGCCTGGGATGATTTGAGTCGACACTGACATACATAAAACTAGCCACCATTCTCCAGAATTTCAACTTCCCACGGCTTCCCGGAGATGTTGACTCTAGAGCAGGGGTCTCCAACCTTGGCAACTTTAAGACTTGTGGACTTCAACTCCCAGAGTTCCTCAGCCAGCAAAGCTGGCTGAGGAACTCTGGGAGTTGAAGTCCACAAGTCTTAAAGTTGCCAAGGTTGGAGACCCCTGCTCTAGAATCCCCGGCATACAAAATGGACGCCGTGTTCAAGATGTCACTGGCTTTATATCATGGCGTCCTTGTTTCTCCTATGGACAGCCATTCCGGTGGCTTTTAAAAAAATTCTTTTCCAATCATCGGAACCGCACTGACTCACACTCCAGCTCTACAACTTCCTCCGATGACTAGGATGGTAGCTTGGGAGTTTCTGAAATTTCATGGCTTTGAATGCACCCAATATTCCACTTCACCGGGGTTTTTTTGGAAATCCCCCAAGTCTCCCCTACTTTTCCAGACGTTTTTATCGTGCTGGTCCTTCCCCCATTCCAATTTCAGCTCAACCTGATTTCTTCAACCTTGCGGGTGACGAAAGAGCCGGGAGAACTGAGAAAAAATGAGTCAGCCTTCCTGGTTCTTCTCGGGGAAAAGATCAACTTCGAAAGAGTCGAGCTTCCTCCTGGCTCTGGCTCCATTTTGTCTCACGGCTGTTGCAATTCACAGTCTTGCCATCGGTCGGAGACACAGCGCCACCGACGCTGGCAGCTTTAGCAATTTCAAGGGGGACTCATAGCGTATAGGATAACAGGGTTGGAAGGGGACCTTAGAGGTCTTCTAGTTCAACCCTCTGCTCAAACAGAACACCCTATGCCAGGGGTGTCAAACTCGATTTCATGGAGGGCCACTTCAGGATTGTGTTTGACCTGGCGGGGGCAAAGGGTGTGTGTGGGTGGCCAGGGTTTGTGTGGCCAGCTTGACGTCACTCATCGAGGCTCCGTTTTCAGCCGCGACAACCTCCTGCAGCCATCTGCCAACGAAAACTGAGCTCAGGGAGGCTGCGCATGGCCCGTCCGGGCTCCGTTTTTGGCCACGACGGCCTCCTGCAGCCATCTGCCAGCGGAAACAGAGCCCAGGGAAGCTGCACAGGGCCCACCCAGGCTCCGTTTTTGGTCACGACGGCCTCCTGCAGCCATCTGCCAACGAAAACTGAGCCTGGGCGGGCCGCGTGGGGCTCTCCTGAACTCTGTTTTCACTAGCAGAGTCACTGCGGGCCGGTCCTTTGCTGTTTCCAGGGTGGGCCCGCAGGCCAGATCTAAGCACCCCGCAGGGTGGATCCCTTGAATTTGACACCCCTGCCCTCTAACACTCCAGAACAAATGGATGTCTGGTCTCTTTTTGCATACCTCCATGATGGAGGGCATCCACAACCTCTCGAAGCAAGTTGTTCTACTGATTAATTCTTCTAACTGTCGGGAAATTTCTCCTTAGTTCTAGGTTGCGTCTTTCCTTGATTAGTTTCCACCCATTGCTTCTTGTCCTGCCTTCAGGTGCTGTGTGGAGAATAGGTTGACCGCCCCCCCTTCTTTGTGGCAGCCCCTGAGATATTGGAAGACTGCTATCATTTCACTCCTAGTCCTTCTCTTTATTAGACTAGATGTATCTAATCCCCTCAGCCATTCATCATATACCGTAGTGGCCAAAATTGTGGAAACCTTTTGGGAAAAGTGCATTTTCTAAAACTAGCTAATAACACCACTTTTTTGGGGGGAGTAGTACCCTAAAATTATATATCGATGGAGAGATAATTTCATCAAGAATGTAATGCAATAACTTTTATGAAGGATTCGCTATTAGAATAGCAGTTACAGTATAAAGAAGAAAAGTGAAACATGTAGAAAAAAGAAGTTATAGAAAAATTATCATTGTAGAAAAAATGGGATATACAAAAATGGATCGCCATGTCAGTTAATACTTAGTTGAGTAACCTTTAGCATGAATTACGACCTTACAATGTCTTCCCATGGAGTGAACCAAGTCTGTTACTTCTGCAGCTGTTATCATGTGAAACCAAGATTGAATGATGGCTTCTATTAACTAGGTTTTATTCCTGGGTCGCTTCTGACTAACAAGTTTCTTTAGTGGGCTCCATAGATTTTCAATTGGGTGAAGGTCTGGGCTATTCCCAGGCCATTCCAGCAATGGAATAGGATTATCTTGAAACTCAAAAGAAAAAAAAAAGTGCTGTTATTAGCCATCAAACCTCAAAAATATACTTTTCCCAAAAGGTTTCTACAATTTTGGCCACTATTGTAATTCATCCAGACTTCCGAATAATCTTTGCTGATCTTCTCTGAACTCTCTCTTGAGGTCTTTCTTTCTTTCATGGGCCCTTAGCTGCAGCTACTGCTGGTTGTTTTAATTTCAATCATGTTGAAAGTGGATAAGAACAAGGACAGTGAAAAGTAATCAACTTATTGGGGGAGGGGGAGAATTAAAATAAAGGAGTTTAAAGAAAATAGGATTTTTACTCCGGGAATGCCTAGTTTCCTAATTGATCACTCTCACTTTCCTCGTCTATCAAAATGTCCCACTTGATGCTGGGATGAGGAATTGGCTCTTGATCCCACCTCCCCAAATGCTATGTGTGTTAAATACAGGTAGTCCTCAAGTTACAACAGTTCATTTAGGGACTGTTCAAAGATAAAACAGCACTGAAAACGTGACTTATGACCAGGGGTGCTATTCAGCAGGTTCTGACAGATTCTGGAGAACCGGTAGTGGAAATTTTGAGTAGTTCGGAGAACTGGCAAATACCACCTCTGGCTGGCCCCAGAGTGGGAATGGGGATTTTGCAGTATCCTTCCCCTGGAGTGGGGAGGGAATGGGGATTTTGCAGTATCTTTCCCCTGGAGTGAGGAGGGAATGGGGATTTTGCAGAATCCTTCCCCTGGAGTGGGGAGGGAATGGAGATTTTGTAGTATCCTTCCCCTGCCACGCCCACCAAACCACGGCCACAGATCCAGCAGTAAAAAAAATTGAATTCCATCATTGCTTATGACCACGTTTCACCGTTCTGACCTTTGCAGCATCCCCATGATCCTGCAGCCGAAATCCGGATGCTTGGCAACTGATTCATATTTATGACGGTCACAGTGTCCCAGGTGTGTGTGTGTGTGTGTGATATGATCCCCTCTGACAAACAAAGTCAAGAGGCAAGCCAGATTGACTTAACAACCGAGTTATCGACTGCTGTGATTCGCTTCACAATAAAGGCCGTAAAATGGGGGCAAGATTCACTTAACAAATGTCTCACTTAACAAAGGAATTTTTTCGGGCTCAGTTGCAGTCGAGGACTACCTGTACACACTCGTGCAATTTGGGGTGCCTTGGGGAAGAGTCTCACGTCTGCCAACTCTCACCCCAACTGTAGATGTCCCTGTACACAATTCAACCTGTAAACGCCTCCCCCCCGAAACCCCATAGAAGGTGCCATCAACATATTGCAATCCCTAATACAATACACGCCCCAAGGCTTAAATACATGCGGAGCAACCGTACTAACTTCACTCAAGTTAAATTAATGCCTATTAAATACAAAGAACACCATCGTTGGATGTTTACCCCACTCGAGCGACGCTTCCAGCGTTTTGTCAAAAGTCACATCTGGCCCTCAGCTGAGAGAAGTGGATTGGCTTTGAATTTCACAGCGGCCCCTTCCTTGTGCTAAAACATGATCCCTGAACAAAATATAAAATTTCCCTGTCCACTCGTGTCCGACTCTAGGGCACGGTGCCCATCTCTGTTGCCAAGGAAACCAGCGTTGTCTGAAGACATTTTCCGTAGTTATGTGGCCAGCACAGCTGTATGACAAAAGCGGATGGAAGGCTGTTATTTTTCCCACCAAAGTGGTACCTATTTATCTACTTGCATTTGCATGCTTTCAAACGGCAAGGTGGACAGGAGCTGGAGCAAGGAACGGGAGCACACGCATTGTGCGGTGCTCGGGTCTCGAACCTGTCAGTTTCCCAGCTGACAAACTCTGTGTCTTTAATCACTGTGTGCCATCGCGTGTCCCCTGAACACTCGCCCCCAAATGGGTCCAAGCCAGATTCTGCTTAGACAGTGGTGTGAGGTACATTCAAAGAGATTGGGAAATGCTGCTGGATGAAGAAGGCCACTGTTGAGTTTTCGACGTCTGAAGGGTCATCTCACGTTGGCTGGGCTTTGCTACATCATCGTCTTTTAACGACCCCATAATCCCTTGTGGGGTAGAGTCTGTCTGGGCAACTGAACGGAGCCGAGTGTTTACTGGCCAGATGCCCTCCCTGTCGCCAACGTGGAGTCATATTCGGCAGATATACTCTCAACGTGCTGCTGGGCTCTGCTACATGTCAATTTGAAAATGGAAGGTAGTTTCAAGTCTGCAGCAAGCATGGAGAAATGTCAGGCTGGAAACCCACGGCGGCAGCAACGCCTTGACTCATTCTTCTGCCTTGTGAAATGGTCCTTGAGAAATCTTCCCATCCCACAAAGCAGCTGAAGGCCTCTGGACTTCCTCTCGTCAGCTGCCACCAGGGCCGCCGTCGCTGCTTTGCAGCCACTGCCCTTCGCAGCCAAGACCTGCCGGGCCTTCCGAGTCCGGTAGCCTTTGTGACTGGTCCATCCCTGGGTACCTCATGGACATCCGACTGGCCAGGGTCCTTGGGGGCATGGATATGACGGGATGGTTCAGGCTCATGGGAAGCAACTGGAGAGGATGGGAGGAGACATGAGGGCTGGGAGGAGAAAAGGGGTACAAGGCAGTGTGGAAGGCAGGATCAGTCATGTTCTCGTGATGGAGAAGCTTGGAGGATCTCGGAAAGCCCATCGGCTGCTCCAGGGTGGATGAATGGGAACTTCTGTCCAATTCCACGCCAGGCAACGGGGCAGAGGTTGAAGGTCCATTGGTCACGATAATGCTTTCTGGCCTCAGAGTGGCTGTGTTGGGAGAATGACTTGCTCTGTGAGGCTTTGGGGTCTGGTCAGGGCTGGGGATGGTGGAGCAGGAGTCAGGTGAAGCGTGGAGCATGTCTGAAGGGAGATAAAAGCACCGTTAGAACGGCCATCCATTGATGAAATCGATACAGGTTAAATTTTATGGGCTGGGTTGAGGTAGGGGTGTCCAACCGTGGTGACTTTTAAGACTTGTGGACTTCAACTCCCGGAAATCCCTTGGGAAGACCTCTGGATGTCAACTCCCAGAATTCCCTTGGGAAGACCTCTGGACTTCAACTTCCAGAATTCCCTTGGGAAGACCTCTGGACTTCAACTTCCAGAATTCCCTTGGGAAGACCTCTGGATGTCAACTCCCAGAATTCCCTTGGGAAGACTTGTGGACTTCCCTTGAATTCCCTTGGGAAGACCTCTGGACTTCAACTTCCAGAATTCCCTTGGGAAGACCTCTGGACTTCAACTTCCAGAATTCCCTTGGGAAGACCTCTGGATGTCAACTCCCAGAATTCCCTTGGGAAGACTTGTGGACTTCCCTTGAATTCCCTTGGGAAGACCTCTGGACTTCAACTCCCAGAATTTCCTTGGGAAGACCTCTGGACTTCAACTTCCAGAATTCCCTTGGGAAGACTTGTGGACTACAACTCCCAGAATTCCCCTGGGAAGACTTGTGGACTTCCCTTGAATTCCCTTGTGAAGATTTGTGGACGTCAACTCCCAGAATTCCCTTGGGAAGACTTGTGGATGTCAACTCCCAGAATTCCCTTGGGAAGACTTGTGGATGTCAACTCCCAGAATTCCCTTGGGAAGACTTGTGGACTTCCACTCCCAGAATTTCCTTGGGAAGACCTCTGGACTTCAATGCCCAGAATTCCCCAGCCAATGTTGCTGGCAGGGGGAATTCTGGGAACTGAAGTCCACAGGTCCTAAAGTTGCCAACTGGTTGGACATTACTGAGGTGGAAGAAGGATTTACCATGCACTAAATCGGAATTAATTAATGCATATCGTTCTTGGGAGCAAATTGTTTTGAGGAACACCAACACGGTCCATGTTTCTTCTTCTCCTAGCTGTTCCCACTCATGGGAAAGCTGGATTGGCAGTGGTTCAGGAGCAAAATAGAATCTTTTCCCGTTCCTAAATTCTAAGCTCCAAAATAGAGGGAGTCCTCTACTTACAACTGCAATTAGCAGCAGAATCGCGTTGCTAAGCAAGAGGGCTGTTAAGTGACTCATGTCCAGTTTTGCAATCTGTTGGGTTTGCTTGTTTTTTTGCCACAGTATTTACGTAAAGCACTGCGGTGGGTGAGGAAGTGGATTGTGCTGTCGTTAAATGAATCCAGGATTCATTTAACGACTCCACGATTCATTGACTTTGCTTGTTGGAAAGCCAGCTGGGATCTATACCAGGGGTCTTCAACCTCGGCAACTTTAAGACTTGTGGACTTGTGGAGCAAAGCTGGCTGAGGAACTCTGGGAGTTGAAGTCCACAAGTCTTAAAGTTGCCAAGGTTGGAAACCCCTGATCTATACAAATATAGATCACGTGAGCCTGGGATGTTGCAAGTGTCTTAAATACATGCTGGTTGCAATTTTGATCACGTGATTGTGAGGACGTTGTGATGATTGTAGGCTGGGTCATAAGCCGTTGTAACTTCGAATGATCGCTAAATGAATGGCTATAAGTCAAGGGACTGTCTCCAGGGCTGCCTTCCCTTCCCACCCAGTTTTTAATTTGGGGAGGAAGCTACTTACGGCTGTGGGTCCGAAGGCCAGGAGAGCTCGCAGCGCTGACTGAGGGGGACGATCCATCATGGCTGTTTTCAGGGTGCGGAATAGGCCGAACCGCTTTTCCTCTCAGGATGTCGATCACCTGAAGATCAGAAAGCGGAGGAGATGGTGACATGTTGTACTGTTTCTCCCGAAAAGACTGTCTCTGGCGCGCCCAGTCGCCGTCGCTAAGCAAATCACCACAGGTTACTGAAGCGCGAGATCACGCGACCACACCTTCGACCTCCTGCAGGCTTCCCCATTGACTTCGCTTATCCGAAGCTGGCAGGGAAGGAAAGTTGGAGAGGGCCATCTTGTGATTGCAGAATGCTGCAATTGGGTGCTGGTTGCTGCGTGCCCAAATTGCGGATCCTGTGACTACTTGTGTGTGTGTGTGTGTGTGTGTGTGTGTGATGACAATCACAACTATGAGGATTCATGGTGAGTTCCCCCAGTTCAGCGCTGTTATAATCTCAAGCGGTCACATTGAACAAATGGACGTTAATTTAATAAGTGGGCAAAACCTTACTAAAGGCCTCCCGCTTAGCCGCAGACATTTTGAACTCAGTCGTGGTCGTTAAATCCGAGGACTGCCTCATATGAACCCGGGTCACCATCCGTGGGGGAAATCACCTACGAAAGCCCCGCTGCATTTACACCAAAGATGCACCTCTCGTATCCTTCTATTGTTAACTTTGAGGAAACGGTTTAACCAGTCCGACCTGAATGACGTCCTTCCCCTTGTAAACTTTCTGTTCCTTTGTCTCAGAGAGAACATAATTGCTTTGTGTTTCTCTTGAAGCCCTTGTCTACATTTTTGGGATAATATCCAAAAAATATTCCAGATGCTACATCTTTTCTATCCTGCTCTACGGAGTGGAGAGTCGGTCTCTTGGAAGAAAGCCACTTGTAGAGACTAGTCCAGGGGTCTGCAAACTTGGCGGAGGAGGAGAAGGAGAAGGAGAAGGAGAAGGAGAAGGAGAAGAAGAAGAAGAAGAAGAAGAAGAAGAAGAAGAAGAAGAAGAAGAAGAAGAAGAAGAAGAAGAAGAAGAAGAAGAAGAAGAAGAAGAAGAAGAAGAAGAAGCAGCAGCATCCAAGGACCGGTTCTGTGGGGAGAGGTTTTCCACTGACTGGAGAGGACATGGTTTCTTGTGCTGCCTGCATTCCACAGATGGGGCATTGCTTGTTCGCATGGACCAGTTTCTGGCATGCCTTGAACCGGTGCAGGACCACAGACTGGGGGTTGGTGACCCCTGCCTTAGGCTAAATATTCCCACCCAACACATGGACCGTTGGACATCAGTGTGATTTAATTTTCTTTCCTTTCTCTTGCCAACCTGGCCCGAACATTTATGAACTGATAAAAAACTTTTACGCGCTGCCAATTCTCTTCTTCTTTCCCAAGGGCCTTAAGTTGGGATAGGCGACCTGACATCATCACCTGTGCAGCAGCTGCCCTGCCTTGAGCTCTCTCTTCCCCAGTCAGTTCTGCAACATTGGCTGCATAAGATGCCTTGAGAGGCAGTTGGGTGGGGGAGTGGTAGTTTGTGGGACAAGGTGTGTCCGCAGGTGGTATTCCATTGGTTCGGACCAGTTTGGGAGAACGGGTAGTAGCGACCTATGGGTGGGTTTGATCACATGACCATGGGGTGGGGGTGGGTGGGGATACAGTAGAACAATAGTAGTAATACTGTTACAGTACTATCTATATCAATACTACTGTTGATACAGTAGTATCAACAGTAGAAACCTTCAAATTTCTAGGTTCTATCATATCGCAAGATCTCAAATGGACAGCTAACATCAAAAACATCATTAAAAAAGGACAACAAAGAATGTTCTTTCTGCGCCAACTCAGTAAGCTCAAACTGCCCAAGGAGCTGCTGATCCAATTCTACAGAGGAATTATTGAGTCTGTCATTGGCACCTCTATAACTGTCTGGTTCGGTTCTGAAACCCAACAAGACAGACACAGACTTCAGAGGATAATTAGAACTGCAGAAAAAACAATTGCTACCAACCTGCCTTCCATTGAGGACCTGTATACTGCACGAATCAAGAAGAGGGCCGTGAAAATATTTGCAGATCACTCGCATCCTGGACATAAACTGTTTCAACCCCTACCCTCAAAACGACGCTATAGAGCACTGCACACCAGAACAACTAGACACAAGAACAGTTTTTTCCCGAAGGCCATCACTCTGCTAAACAAATAATTCCCTCAACACTGTCAGACTATTTACTGAATCTGCACTACTATTAATCGTTTCATAGTTCCCATCACCAATCTCTTTCCACTTATGACTGTATGACTATAACTTGTTGCTGGCAATCCTTATGATTTATATTGATATATTGACCATCAATTGTGTTGTAAATGTCGTACCTTGATGAACGTATCTTTTCTTTTATGTACACTGAGAGCATATGCACCAAGACAAATTCCTTGTGTGTCCAATCACACTTGGCTAATAAAAAAAAATTCTATTCTATTCTATACTGTAATGGTCCTAATTGCGAAAAACTGTTATAATTCATTTTTTTCCAGTCAGTTGTAACTTCGAACAGGCTGCTAAACTGTTGTAAGTCAAAGGCAGCCTCTAATTCATTGCAGGGGGCTCCTTCATCGGCTCCCAGCCAGTATAAAATATGTTTCATTATCCCATTCAGAGTATAGATAGTCCTCGACATACGACCGCAATTGAACCCAAAATTTCTGAGACATTTGTTAAACGAGTTTTACACCAATGTGTGACCTTTCTGGTCACAGTTGTTAAGTCAATCTGGCTTCCACGCAGAGTTTGTTAGAAGGTCGCAAAAGGAGACCGCGTGACCCTGTACTGTAGTTTTTAATCGGACGCCTGCAAATTCACTCCGTAGTATCGTCTCACCCTTTTGTTCTTTGCTACCATCAAGGCAGTGTCGTTGTGGTAATTTTTCAGGCTGCCATCCGCCCCGTTCCTCACCAGAAGACGCAGCATGTCCAGCAGGCCCCTTCCGCTAGCCGTGTGGAGTGCCGTATTGCCCCCGTAGGATTGGGCGTTCACGTTGGCGCCGTGCTGTAAAATGGGCACAACCAGGGGTGAAATGTAAAATGTGTTACTACCGGTTCTGTGTGTGTGGATAGTGTGTGTGTGTGTGTGTGGAGGGTAATGTGGATGTGGCCAACTTTTTTTTTTTTACTTTTAAAAGCATTTTTTTTACAGCCTCTTCAGCCGAAGAGGTTGTAGAAAAATGCTTTGAAAGGGTTCTGACGATCCCAGCTGAGCCGCGTGATCATCAGAGGCTTTTTTTTTTTAACTTTTAAAAGCATTTTTTCGGCTGAAGAAAAAATGCTTTTAAAAGTAAAAAAAAACCTCTGGTGATCGCACGGCTCAGGTGGGCATGCGGGGGGAAGGGGGGGGGCAGGGATTTTTGCTACCGGTTCTCCGAACCACTGGCCGCCATTGCTACCGAATCAGACAATCCGGTCTGAACCGGGTGCATTTCACCCCTGGGCATAACACATAAATACACTATAAGGATCCACAACAATCGAGGTTGTATTAATTCCGCATGCATGCTTGCATAGATTTCAGGGCATTTGAGGACATGAAAAGCTAAGACGGGCCTTATGGAATGGAAAATATTTGTTAAATTTTGTATTTGCTTGTCCTTACAATTCTAGGCTGGATTGGTTTACAACACCCCTTCCTGTGCTGAAAAGTGGGTTTGCAACTTCTCTGCCACACTGTGAGAACCTTGGTCAATGTTAACAATGGTTTATTACAAACAAGCAGCATTTAAAGTCATGGTTACTGAGTTGCAGTATCGCTACATGGTTTATATGATAATCATATTCCTTGACCCAGATGACAAAATAAATTAAGGTTTGGGGAAGTGGGAAGTTTGTCAGCGTTTTCTCAGATTTGACTACTTTAAATTGTGTGGATTTGAACTTCCAGGATGGCCGGCTGGGGAATTGTGGGAATTGAAGTCCACATAGCTTAAAGCGGCCAGGTATGAGAAATACCGTTTTGCCTGCTTTAGCTAGCATGTGCTAAACTATTGTTTATTGGAATTGAACAATTGTCGTCAATGCATTTTTCTTGTGTTTCTTTTTTTTTTTAATTGTTTGAGGCAGGAGTGAAATCGACTTATCTTCCTTACTGGCACGGAAGTCCAGACATCACGCGCGCATGCTCGCTTCCCTCGCTCACGCGCATCACATGCGCGCGCAGACCTTTTGCGCATGCGCAAAACCTGCGCATGCACAAAACCTTCTGCGCATGCAGAGAAGGTAAAAAACACATTACTTCCTGGTTAAAACCAGAAAGTAATGACACCTGGGCGAAAGGTGTTGCCGGTGGTTCGGCAATCGCTACCGGATCGCCGAACCACTGGCCACAATTGCTACCGGATTGTGAGATCTAGTCAGAACCGGGAGCATTTCCCCCCTCATTTGAGGCTAAAAGAGGATTTTCTGAAGAACGGCAAACTATCCTTACCTGTAGTAGCAACTCCACCATATCCAAATTATTGTTCTCCACAGCATGAAGTAGCGGCGATCGGCCACTCTTTATGTCCTAAAAACAGGAGTCAATCATGGTTGGTTACAATTGGCATTAAGTTGGGAACATTAATGAATTGGCATTAGGTTGGGAAACATTAGCTCTGAATTCTGAATTCCCATATAAACAGTAGGGAAGACGATTGGAAACCAATAACTCTGAAACAGACAACGTATGAGGGCTTAAATTCTCATGGGAAAAATAATATTTTTGTTCTATTACAATGTAATTCCGTTGTACAGCAAACTCCCAATCTTGCACACGAGCGATTTATTTCAAATTCATTAACTCCTCATAAAAAAAATTATCCAGAATTCTGAAGACTGAATTCCCGTAGAAAGAGTGGGGAACACTGTTGGAAACCAATAAACAGGTAAAGTTCTCATGGGAAAAATAATAATTTTACTGTATTCCAATACAATTCTGTTGTACAGAAAACTCCCAATCTTGCACACTAATGCAAGATGCAGGTTTGCCAATAGACAAAATAGAAAAACGGAGAGCTAATCTTGAAGGAAAAAGATTTAACTTCATTGCAAATTCATTAACCCCTGATAAATATTATCAAGGTAAGATGGCATCACACCAAAATCCAGCCACTCGAATCTATTGTGGGCCTTTTTTTGTGGTCTGTTTTCCTCCTTAAGTCCTTTCCTCCTCCTACTCAAACATTCCCTTGTTAAAATTCCAATCCTCCGCAATTCAGTTGTTTAAAATTGTAACATCCTATTCCACAACCTCTTTCCCGGAATGAAAAAGGAATCTTTCCTCTGCTTATTCATTTGAAATCCTTTTGGTTTACTTTTGTAAAACAAACTTTCCCATTAATCACAACACCTCCCGAGTTTCATTTAACCATCCCGAGTTTCACTAAAACAATACATGCAAAAATATCGTGTAACTTTACGGTTCACCAACAGGTCTCTGCATTTCATCTTTCATTATTCATAGGTTGCAATCAAATGCAGATATCAGTGGAGTTTTCATGCAATTTCCCCAGTTCATTTCCTCCTTCCCACACAATCAAAAGGAATAATACCCAATATCTGAGCTCGAGGGAGGAGTCAAACTAGGGGGGTGAAATGCTCCCGGTTTGGACTGGATCAGCCGATCCGGTAGCGATGGCGGCAGATGGTTCGGAGAACCTGTAGCAAAAATCCCTGCCCCCCCCATGCGCCCCCAATCGCCGGTCACCCGCTTGCACGCTTGCAACTTCTTTCCGGCTCGCTCGTTTTTCCCGCTCGAATGGTAGGAATCGGTTGTAAAAACAATGCTTTTAAAAGGTAAAAAAAGGCTCTGACGATCACAGCTGAGCCGCGTGATCATCAGTTTTTTTTTACTTTTAAAAGCATTTTTTTTACTACCTCTTCAGCCGAATAAGTAGTAAAAAAAATGCTTTTAAAAGTAAAAAAAAATGCTCCGATGATTGCGCAGCTCAGCTGTGAGTGTCGGAGCCTTTTTTTAACCTTTTAAAAGCATTTTTTACAACCTATTCGGCCAAATCGGTAATAAAAAAGGCATTAAAAATGTAAAAAAAAGAGCCTCCGACGATCACAGCTGTGGTGCGGGATCGTCGGAATCTTTTTTTTTTTAATTTTTTTATAGCATTTTTTACTACCTATTCGCCCGAATAGGCAGTTAAAAAGTGCTTTAAAAAAGTTTTTTAAAAAGGCTCCGACGATCGTATGCCACAGCTGATCATCCCCTACATCGTGCGCTATTCTACTTTCCTTCCTTCCCATGCCAGCTTTTGGCATGCACTGTGTGTGCGCATGGGCACACCTTGCATTTGGTGCATGGTGCGCACTGTGCAGGCGCGCGACTGGTGTGCATTTGGCGCGCAGAGCCCATGCGCAGCCACCGAATCGGTAGTAAACCGGTTCAGATTTCACCACTGAGTCAAACGTGTCATAAGTCTCTAGTCCCTGCATACCCACAAGAGATCGTAGTCCAGCCCACCTTGAATGCCTCTCTTATCTCCCGCTCTTTTCCCTTAACGGCTAGTTGGCCGGATTCTTGTAGACAGTTTAAGCCTCTGGTGGCCCAGCAGACTAAGTCTGTCTGTTATTAACACAGCTGCTTGCAATTACTGCAAGTTCAAGCCCCACCAGGCCCAAGGTCGACTCAGCCTTCCATCCTTTTATAAGGTAGGTAAAATGAGGACCCAGATTGTTGGGGGGGCAATAAAAGTTGACTTTGTATATAATATACAAATGGATGAAGACTATTGCTTGACACAGTGTAAGCCGCCCTGAGTCTTTGGAGAAGGGCGGGATATAAATTCAAATAAAAAAAAAAGCTTGCAATAAATCTTTATACTGCCTGAATCTCCCAATTTCCCGGGCGTTTGACAATATCCTCTTGAACTCCGTGCTTACCACAGCATCTACATCTGCCCCGTGATCCAGCAAAGCAAGAACGATGTCCCGGCTACAAGATGCAACAGCTAAATGCAACGGGGTAAAACCTAGTCAAAGACAAAAAAGGGGAACACAATAGCGACATTTCCAAAACAAACAAAACAACAACAACAACAGTTCTTGTCATTTTGTCATTTTTGTCAATGATTCCAAATGCAGGTAGCCCACGACCGTAAATAAGCCCAAAATTGCTGTTGCTAAGTGAGACAGTTAAGTGACTCCATTTTAAAACCTTTCTGGCTACAGTTGTTAAACGAATCACTGCAGTTGTGAAGTTAGGAAGACGGTTGTTAAGTGAAGCGGCCTTCCCTGTTGATTTAGTTTGTCCGAAGGTCGCAAAAGGGGATTATATGATCCCGGGATGCAGCAACCGTCATAAATATGAGTCGGTTGCCAAGCAGTGAGTTTTGATCACGTGATCATGGGGATGCTACAGCCGTCTTGTGAAAAATGGTCATGTTACTTTTTTTAGTGCTGTTGTAGCTTTGAACGGTCACTTAATGAACTGTTGTAAGTCGAGGTCTACCTGTAATCACGTAACGGAAAAATAAAGAGTGACTAGTTTGTAGGGTTTCGATATTATTCCCAAGGAATAATTTTGAATATCATATTCTGGGTACAAAACCTCGCGGTGATTGTTTCCCAGCTAACATGAAGACCGTAAAGTTGACTTACTGCAAATGGGACTCGACTTGACTTACCGCAAATGGGACTCGAATTTCAATTGCTAAGCAAGGCGGTTGTTGAGTGAGTCACACACTATTTTGCGACCTTTTTTTTTGCCGCTGTCGTAAAGCGAATCACATGGTCGTTAAGTGAATAAGGCGTTCCCCCAACTGACTTGGCTGGGAAGGCCGCAAATGGCAAACCCATGACGTAATGATGCTGCAATTGTTATACATACACGCGCCCAAATTTGGATCGCGTGACTACGGGGGAATGCTACGACGGTTGTTAAGTGTGAAGACTGGTCATAAAGTCCCCTTCTTTCGGTACCGTTTCGAACGGTCAGTAAAGGAATGGTTGTAAGTCGAGGACTCTGCTGCAAACACTTAAATGGTCTGGAATTTTTGAATTATCTTATTTCATCAGGTCAACCTATTAGGCCTCCGTGTTCACCTTCGAAATTCCGGGCCTCCAGATCCAGTGTGGCGGGACTTCCCTCCAGCAACTCCTGCAGGCAACGGAGGCTGCTGTGTTCGCAAGCCAGATGCAGAGCGGTTTGTCCATGCCGGTCCAGCACCATGGGAGATGCGCCATGGGACAGCAGGAGTTTCACCAGGGAAGGCTGAGCTACGATGACCGCCAAATGTAAAGGGGTCTGGAAATAGGGGAAGGAAAAGGGGCTGATCACTGCCAGGGAATACATGGACATTTCCTTCCTTCCTTCCTTCCTTCCCTCCCTCCCTCCCTCCTTCCTTCCTTCCTTCCTTCCTTCCTTCCTTCCTTCCTTCCTTCCTTCCTTCCTTCCCTCCCTCCTTCCTTCTTCCTTCCTTCCTCCTCCCTCCCTCCCTCCTTCTTCCTTCCTTCCTTCCTTCCTTCCTTCCTTCCTCCTCCCTCCCTCCTTCCCTCCCTCCTTCCTTCCTTCCTTCCTCTCTCCTCCCTCCTTCCTTCCTTCCTCCTTCCTCCCTCCTTCCTTCTTCCTTCCTTCCTTCCTCCTCCTCCTCCCTCCTTCCTCCTTCCTTCCTTCCTTCCTCCCTCCTCCCTCCCACCCTCCCTCCTTCCTTCCTTCCTTCCTCCTCCCTCCCTCCTTCCCTCCCTCCTTCCTTCCTTCCTCCCTCTCTCCCTCCTTCCTTCTTTCCTTCCTTCCTTCCTTCCTTCCTTCCCTCCTTCCTTCCTTCCTTCCTTCTTTCTTTCCTATCATCCATCTATCTATCTATCTATCTATCTATCTATCTATCTATCTATCTATCTATCTATCTATCTATCTATCTATCTCCTATCTTTATTATTTCTAAAATTAACTCAAAGTGGGGAACATATCCAATCCAACTTCCTCCCTTCTATTTCCCCCAAAACAACAACCCTGTGAGGTGGGTTGGGCTGAGAGAAAGGGACTGGCCCAAAGTCACCCAGCTGGCTTTTTCATGTATACGGCAGGACTAGAATTCACCGTCTCCTGATTATTGGCCCAAAGTCACCCAACCAGCTTTCATGCATAAAGTGGGACTAGAACTCACCATCTGCTGATGATCGGGCCAAAGTCACCCATATGGTTTTCAGGCTTAAGGCAGAACTAGAACTCACAATCTTCCACTTTCTAGTCTGGTGCCTTAATGGCTGCTAAATTTACAATGTTCAATTAAAGCGCCTGGGTTTTTCTGTAAAGGGTTTATTTACACACACACCAGATGCACCTCGATACACCCAGACCCGTCTAGAATTTTTATTAAAACTTTTAAACCGAATTTAAAAAAAAGGATGCAAACTAATATAACATATGTAAGAAAAAAAGTAAAGAAAGAAATTTTAAAAAGAGAAAAAGTGCAAGATGGGTGGCCATAATAAAAAATAAAAAATCTAAATCTAAATTCAAGCCCTAAATTGAACATGCAGAATTCAAGGTTTATTTGGCTGTAAAACGCCCTGAGTCCTTCGGAAGAAGGGCGGTATATAAATTAGAATAATAAATAAATAAATAAATAAATAAATAAGGTTTCCGCTGCAGGAACAGACATTTTCATGCACAGCGTCTCGCCACGCTTGATGGGCGGAGAAATGGGCCGGCTGGGCTACCGGCGGGTCATTTCTGGGTAATGGCACCAGTTTGCAGAGGAAGTCTCAACACACAACAAACCGAGATGCCCACAAGGCAGAAACCCACTATCCTTGTTGCTCTTCCTTGGAACCACGGCCATGCCGTTGCCCGGCACTCCAGCTTCATCTCAACGGCTCTTACTCACCCAATTCAGAGGAAACCAATCGGCTGAGTCCCCGTGATCAAACCACATCTCTTACACCTGCTTGCTTTCATGCAGCCGGAGGTTTCTCAGAAAAGGCGGGGAGAAGGGGGGGACTGGGTCCAAAGCATGGTTTATAAGAAACAGAGAAGGAAATGATGGCGGGGGGTGGGTGGGGTGGAATGAGACCCATGTGGGGACAGGCTGCCCTCTCCCCCCCCACTTCCCAGTAAGCTCGCCAGTTTGCAGGAAATGCAGGCAGACTTCTGATAGGACGGCACAGCTTGCCTTTGCAAACAAAATTGTATTCATTCCAATCATGCATTCCTTGAGTGGCTCAGACTGCTAAGACAGTCTGTTATTAACAGCAGCTGCTTGCAATTACTGCAGGTTCAAGTCCCACCAGGCCCAAGGTTGACTCAGCCTTCCATCCTTTATAAGATAGGTAAAATGAGGACCCAGATTGTTGGGGGCAATAAGTTGACTTTGTATATAATATACAAATGGATGAAGACTATTGCTTGACATAGTGTAAGCCGCCCTGAGTCTTCGGAGAAGGGCGGGATATAAATGCAAATAAAAAAAAAATTACTGAAAATAAATGAAATTTGTGAAATAAATGAAGTTTTACTTGCCACCCATCTTGTATCCAGTGACTCTGGGCGGCTCACAACATAAAAGCATCGAAACAACCATTAAAACCATCAACCAAACAACAACCACAACCCACCGCAGATAAACACATTTACAGACGTTAACAAAACACAAGGAGTCCTCGCTTAGCGACCACAATTAGCCGCTTGGTCATTAAACGGAGCGGCCACCAAGTGCAAAAATCACAATTTTTGGATCTGACTTCAGCTTTCTTTTGCTCTGACAGACCCGGGAAAGTTGTAAATGCAAGGATTGGTTGCAGAGATATTTTCTTCCTCACCGTTAGAACAGTTGCCGAAGGAGATGGTCACTAAATGAGGACCGATGATAGTTTGTTTCCAAACCCAGAGGCCATGTGCTGCTTAGGAGTCATACTTTACTGGACATCATTTTAAGGTAGGAGTTAAGAGTGGGGAAACAGGCTATCAAAACACAGGGTCAATTTCTCTACTTCCCCCTGGCTAGCTGGGGAATTCTGGGAGTTGGAGTCCATACATCTCAAAGTTGTAAAGGTTGAGGGACACTCAAAAGAAAAAAAAAACCTAAGAAAGTCCAGTTGTCTACTTTTTCAGTGGGACAACCATGACCTTGATCAGGGGTCTTCAACCTTGGTCCCTTTAAGACTTGTGGACTTCAACTCCCAGAGTCCCTCAGCCAGCAAAGCTTGGAGGTCATCTAGTCCAGGGCTCTCCAACCTTGGTCCCTTTAAGACTTGTGGACTTCAACTCCCAGAGTCCCTCAGCCAGCAAAGCTTGGAGGTCATCTAGTCCAGGGCTCTCCAACCTTGGTCCCTTTAAGACTTGTGGACTTCAACTCCCAGAGTCCCTCAGCCAGCAAAGCTTGGAGGTCATCTAGTCCAGGGCTCTCCAACCTTGGTCCCTTTAAGACTTGTGGACTTCAACTCCCAGAGTCCCTCAGCCAGCAAAGCTTGGAGGTCATCTAGTCCAGGGCTCTCCAACCTTGGTCCCTTGAAGACTTGTGGACTTCAACTCCCAGAGTCCCTCAGCCAGCAAAGCTTGGAGGTCATCTAGCCCAGGGGTCTCCAACCTCGGTCCCTTTAAGACTTGTGGACTTCAACTCCCAGAGTCCCTCAGCCAGCAAAGCTTGGAGGTCATCTAGCCCAGGGGTCTCCAACCTCGGTCCCTTTAAGACTTGTGGACTTCAACTCCCAGAGTCCCTCAGCCAGCAAAGCTTGGAGGTCATCTAGTCCAGGGCTCTCCAACCTTGGTCCCTTTAAGACTTGTGGACTTCAACTCCCAGAGTCCCTCAGCCAGCAAAGCTTGGAGGTCATCTAGTCCAGGGCTCTCCAACCTTGGTCCCTTTAAGACTTGTGGACTTCAACTCCCAGAGTCCCTCAGCCAGCAAAGCTTGGAGGTCATCTAGTCCAGGGGTCTCCAACCTTGGTCCCTTTAAGACTTGACTTCAATTCTGAGAGTCCCTCAGCCAGCAAAGCTTGGAGGTCATCTAGTCCAGGGCTCTCCAACCTTGGTCCCTTTAAGACTTGTGGACTTCAACTCCCAGAGTCCCTCAACCAGCAAAGCTTGGAGGTCATCTAGTCCAGGGTCTCAACCTCGGTCCTTTAAGACTTGTGGACTTCAACTCCCAGCGTTCCTCAGCCAGCAAAGCTGGCTGAGGAACGCTGGGAGTTGAAGTCCACAAGTCTTAAAGGGACCAAGGTTGGAGACCCCTGACCTGGATGACTGACAATCTCTTAAAGACTTTTAGCTATACCAGAGCTGTCCAAACCTGGCAACTTTAAGACTTGTGGACTTCAACTCCGGAATTCTGGGAGTTGGAGCCCACAAGTCTTAAAGTTGCCAAGTTTGGACACCCCTGAGCTATACAATTTGGGAGGAACACCCTTTGAATGGTGTGGGAGCAGGAATCGATTTGCAGAGGAAAAAATGGCAGAGTACAGGAACCGTTTGCACTACTCAGCTGACCCTGAAGACACAGATAAACCTCCAAGTGGCCTCAACGACCCTCTAAAATGATGCAAATGACCAGTTGTCTGCAAAGAGTATAAACCCTTCCATTCCCCACTACCATCCAATCAAAGCTGAAGAAGCTTCTTGGATGAGAAGCAAAACGTCTTCAAAAGAAAAAAACAAGGAAGTCCAGTTGCCTCCAGAAAAAGCAACCATTGACCTGGATGACTGAGAATCTCTACAGACGTGCAAATGACCAGCTGTCCGCAAGGAATATAAACCCTTCCATTCCCTACTATCCTGTAAGAGCCGAAGAAGCTTCTTGGATGAGAAGCGAAACGTCTTCAAAAGAAAAAAAACCCAGAAAGTCCAGTTGCCTCCAGAAAAAGCAACCATTGACCTGGATGACTGAGAATCTCTACTGTTGAGGAACACCTCCAAAAGATCAGAACTGTGCAAGCCACGGGATTCCCTACGATTTACTCTCAGAAAGTGAAAGTAGAACTTCAAAGAAGCTGGAAAGGATGAGTCGGCCTTTGACCTTTGATGTCAGGAGAGGACACTTCCCCGTGGGTGGCCAAGAAAACAAATCAATACATCATTCATCTCAACTCAGCGACCAGCCTCAAATTATTCTACTTTGAACAGCTTTACCCGAACACAGCACAAATAGAATCATCATAGAATCATCTATTGTAATGTCCTTCCTGTTAAAGACTACTTCAGCTTTAATTGCAATAATACAAGAGCAACCAATAGATTTAAACTTAATGTTAACCACTTTAATCTAGATTGCAGAAAATATGACTTCTGTAGCAGAATCATCAGTGCTTGGAATACTTTACCTGACTCTGTGGTCTCTTCCCATAATCCTAAAAGCTTTAACCAAAAACTTTCTACTATTGACCTCACCCCATTCCTAAGAGGACCATAAGGGGCGTGCATAAGCACACAAACGTGCCTACCGTTCCTATCCTATTGTTTTTCTTTTCTTCTTCCTATATATATATATATATATATGCTTATACCTCCTAATATTTACTCATATATATGTTTATATACTATATAATCTTTTTATATGATGTTGTGACAAAATAAATAAAATAAAAAATAAATAGATAATGGAGGAGCCAGTGGTCTGTGGACCTCTGGGCGGGACGACGACATGAAGTCATCACGAAGGCTTGAAGAAATGTGATTATTTCGGTTGAGAACCGCTGGTATAATGCATAAAGGAATGAGGTAGATTAGAACCTCTTGCTTGAGCAAGGGGTTGGACTAGACGACCTCCGAGGTCCCTTCCAACCCTGTTGTTCGATGCTCCAAACGAAGACGTCAGAACAAAGCCGCGAGCTCTGACCCCAATTTCCTCCTGTCTCGCTGCTGGTTCGGTGCTTCGCTGACCGTGAAGCAAGTTCTCTTGAGCAATAGTTTAAGGAAGTGACTCTTGAGTTTTTTGCCACCAGCAGATCAAGGGAAAGTCCCAGGGGTGGAGAGGAATGGGGGGGAGTGGGGGTGGGGAGCGCAGAGCCCAAATGGTTGCCAGGAACTAAGCCAACAATCTCTACTCTCTGTCCGGTCCAAAAAGTCAAGAAGAGGGATGGCAAAGATTGCAATTGAAGTAGCAAGGGCAGGGTCAAAGAAGTCAAGATGGCGGTCGCAATGAGGCAATCGAAACTCAGGGCATGTGAAGATGGCAGTTACAGGGAGGCAACCAAAGCTCCAGGGAAGGGGTCAAAGAAGTCAAAATGGCGGTCGCAATGAGGCAACCAAAGCTCCAGGGAAGGGTGAAAGAAATCAAAATGGCGGTCGCAATGAGGCAACCAAAGCTCCAGGGAAAGGTCAAAGAAGTCAAAATGGCGGTCGCAATGAGGCAACCAAAGCTCCAGGGAAGAGGTCAAAGAAGTCAAAATGGCGGTCGCAATGAGGCAACCAAAGCTCCATGGAAAAGTCAAAGAAATCAAAATGGCGGTCGCAAAGAGGCAATCAAGGCTCCAGGCATGGTCGAGTAAGTCAAGTCTATCTGCTCTAGAACCGCCTCTTTCCTGCCCAACCAACCGAGTTCTGCTGGTGAAATCATAATTCCTACTCAGCTCCTCCTTTGACAATATCAACTGTCACTTGTGTAGAACCGATTTCCCTCTCTCAGTCAGAGAACCGCACAATGATTGAGCTGGAAGGGGCCTTGGAGGTCTTCTATTCCAACCCCTGCCCCATTGCAGGTAGTCCTCAACTTACGACCGCAACCGAACCCCAACATTTCTGCCGTTAAGTGACGCGATCACGACGTGAGTTTCCTCCCGTTGTGTACGGCTTTTCTTGCCGACAGTTAAGTTCACGGCACTCGTCGCGTAAGCAACACAGTTGTTAAGTGAATCAGATTGACTCAGCTCGTCAGAAGGACACAAAAGGGGATCACGTGACCCCCCCCGCCAACCCCCCCCAAGACATTGCAACCGCCATAGGTACGAGTCAGTTGCCAAGGCCCTGAATTTTGATCCCGTGACCATGGGGATGCTACTAATGGTTGTTAAGTGTGAAAAACGGTCATAGGTCGCTTTTTACAGGGCCGCTGAATGGTCACTAAACGAACTGTTGTAAGTCAAGGACTACCTGTATCCCATCCTGGACAAATCCTTTTCTTTGTCGTTCGGCTGCTTAATAATTCTCATTATCAGGAAATTCCTTCTTTATTTCCAGATTGGGCCTCCTTCTGACAAGCCCCCACCAGTCTCGCCTCTACCTGCTCCGACAACGTCCCAGTTTCTTACTCGCACTGGTTCCCAGTTCCCGTTTTGAAAAAACACCACCCTGCGCCAGAGGAAGCAAAATCCCCGCCCTCGCTGTGTTACAGAAATTCAGCCCACTGGCTTCAATTTACCTACAAGCGATGACGCAACTTTTCCTTGAAGGGTGGGGCACCACCAGGAAACGAGCGGTATGCCAAAGCCTCACCCCACAATAGAAATCTCCTTCAGCTGCCACTCTGCTTCTCTGCATTCAAGCCTATCTTCTCGGGCTTAAGGGCTAGAACCCTGTTGTTTTTATTTAAATCAATGCCAGCGGCTTTCTGTTTGGGTCATGTACTTTGAGGAGCCCTTCCTCCCTAGACCAAGAAGGGTTGCTGATGCATGCAACAGTGTTTTCCGTGCAAGAAAATCCCAGGTTCAAAATATCCCCTCCCACCGAAGAATGAAGAACCGGTGGTAGAACAGCACTATCTTAATTTTAAAGGTGAAGGTAAAGGTTCCCCTCGCACATCTGTGCTAGTCATTCCCGACTCTAGGGGGTGGTGCTCATCCCCGTTTCAAAGCTGAACAGCCAGCGCTGTCCGAAGACGTCTCCACGGTCATGTGGCCGGCATGACTCAACACCACACGGAACGCTGTTCCCTTCCCACCAAAGGTGGCCCCTATTTTTCTACTTGCATTTTTTACATGCTTTCGAACTGCTAGGTTGGCAGAAGCTGGGACAAGTCACGGGAGCTCACCCCATTAGGCAGCGCTAGGGATTCGAACCGCTCAACTGCCGACCTTCTGATCAACAAGCTCAGTGTCTTAGCCACTGAGTTACCGTGTCCCCAATCTTAACCGTAGAAGATTAAAAAAAGCTGCCCAGAAACTCCCTGACACTGGAGGCTGAGATTAGAAAAACACCCTCCCTTTTTTGTCACTTGTACCCTCACTGAGCCAACTCATCCCTTTGTAAAGGGCGCATCCTACACAATGGTTCTCCTCTTGTGTTGCACTAACCTGTCGTAGGTTGTTGAAAATATCCAGCTCCCGCTGTCCATGGTGGAAAAGAATCACCAGATGCTGAGCAGCCAGCAGGTTCCCCTGAGCTACAGCAATGTGGAGTGGCCTACAAGACAGCAAAGGACATTTTCAGTGACCCTCCTCAAGATCTTTAGACATTCACCTAATGGGAGGGGTCCTCGGTGCTCTCTGAGCTTGATGGTTTTCTTGCAGACATCTCGTCACCCAATTAGGTAACATCATCCGTGCTAGAAAGGAGTGGGGCTTGCTCTGTTTATGTACTAGTGGCTTGCCCTGTTTAGTGTCAGTGGGGGTGGTTCCTTGATTAGGTGATAGATAGATGATAGACAAACAACAGACATAGATAGATGGATAGATGGATGGATGGAGGGATGAATGGATGGAGGGATGGACGATAGATTGGATGCAGTGGTGGGATTCAGCCAGTTCACACCACTTCAGGCAAACCGGTTGTTAACTTTCTGAGCAGTTTGGCAAACTGGTTGTTGGAAGAAATCATGAGGGCAGAGAACCGGTTGTTAAATTACTTAAATCCCACCACTGATTGGATGGATGGATGGATGGATAGATGGATAGATGGATGGAGGCAGGCAAGCAGACAGGAATGCTGAGATATGGACTTCATCTTCCAGAATTCCTTAAATCACCATGCTTTAATATGTGTGGACTTCAACTCCCAGAATTCCCTAGCTAGCCGCCATCTTTTAAACACATGGACTTCAACTCCCAGAATTCCCTAATCACCATGCTCTTAAGACGTGTTGACTTCAACTCCCATAATTTCCCCAGTCATCACGCTTTTAAGACATGGGGACTGACTTGCTAGCTGGGGAATTCTGGGAGTCAACGACGACGTCTCTATAAGCGCTGAGGTTGAAAAACACTGTCCTGGGGTTTCTCGCCTGCTGAGACAGCTGTCAAAAACTCGCCTCCTTTTGCAAAGGGGAGCTCAAACGAGAGGACCTCCTCCCTCCTCCTCCTCCCTCCTCCTCCTCCTTTGAAATGTGTTTTGCTCACAGATGAGTCCTTGCCCTCAGGGCCCCAACCACACTTCCGGGCGTGGGACAGCGCTCTCTCTCTCTCCCAAGGTCATGCATGCCGCATCGTGTGATTTCACAAAAGCTCTCCGGCACTCCGTTTACAATAAAGCGAAACCGTCTTCTGCCGGCAGGGCACAGCAGTGGGAAGGGCTCCCCAGGCAAAGCCTTCCAGTAAGAACCACCGGCTTTCGCCTGTGACCTTTGCTTCCTGCCTCACCGCAACGTCACCGGAGCAGCCAAGCCAAGCCAAGCATCTCCCATGGCCAACGATGACCTTCCCTTGCAGATCTTCCCTTGCAGCCAGATTTTCCTCTGCAATTCTGCAGGGCAGGAGGAGAAGGAAAAAGGGTGTGTTGTGTGTTGTATGTGTGTGTGTGTGTGTTGGCAAGAGAAGATCTCCTGCCTTGCCTTCAGGGGGGCCAGGCAACACCCTTTTGCCCCATTCCTGTAAAAGGAGCAAAGTTGCCAAGGGTTACGTAGCAGGGAGGGGAAGAAAAAAAAAACAAAAAAATGCCAGCCGGCTAGGGAAGAACGGGTTTGTGAGTGTTTGTGTGTGTGTGTGTGTGTGTGTGTGTGTGTGTGTGTGTAAGACAGATTCAGCTGCAGCAGAACTAGGGGATTTCCCTTCCAGCTTAAGCTCGCTTTGATTCAAAAGCAGCAGGAACTGTTCTTAGGGTGACAATAGCAGAAGCAGTAAGGGGAAAAAAAATTAAAAAAACCCACTTGGCTTTGAATGTGGCTTTTGGCCCAGAGCAGGAAGCGGAGAGAGGATATAACTTGCAGGTTATTTATTTGTAAATAGATCAAAGCTGGCTTGTTGGGCAGAGCTTGAAACTTACTGAAACGGCGCGCTGTTTCCAACAGCAGCCCACTCAATGTGAAGGGCCAGGAGAGATAGCAGGTTAGTCCTCGCCTTACGACCCGCAACGGAGACTTAAAATGTCTGGCGCTAAATGAAACATTTGTTCAGAGAGTTTGGCCTCAGTTTTACGACGTCTCCTGCCGCCGTTGACAAATTATTCACAGGGAATCTGGCTTCCCCCCCCCCCCAACTGACTCGGCCGGTTGGAAGGTCGCAAAAAGGGGATCCCTGTGACCGTCGTAAGTATGAGTCAGTTTTCAAGCGTCTGAATTTTGATCACGTCTCCATGTGGATGCCCCCGCGGTCGTAAATGTGAAAAACGCTCCTAAGTCACTTTTTCTTCAGTCCCGTTTTAACTTTGAACAGTCACTAAGTGAGCTTGTTGTAAGTTGAGGACTACCTGTGGTCCTGGAATTACGACCGTAATGGAGCCCTATGATTACAATTGCAAGTTCTGACGGTCATAAAAGCAGATCATTGCATGACCGGGTCCCGATTTTACAACCGTTTTTGAAGAGGTTGTAACGTTGAATTCCTTAACGGCTGTTAAGGAAACCCATTGTTAGCTCTGGGGAAATCAAAAGTATTTGCCAGTTTCTAGCAAACATCACGATTACCTAATCATGGAGGGCTGCAAACAACTGTAAATGTGAGCCGGTTGCCGAGTGACCAAAACGCAGTTGTGTGATTGTGGTTGTGTGTTTGTCTCAGATGTTGGAACTATGGATCTTCGTAAAAAACTTTTTTCAGGCATTCGTTGTAACTGTGAACAGGTCCTTAGTGATCCATCGTAAGTCGAGAATTACCTGTGCAGGTAGACCTTGAATTACAACTATTCATTTAGTCACCATTCGAAGTTACAACGGCGCTGAAAAAAGGGACTTCTGAGCATTTTTCACACTTACGACCGTTTTCAACATCTCCACGGTTACATGACAAAAATTCGGACGCTTGGAAACGACTCGTATTTATGACTGTTGCAATGTCCCGGAGTCATGGGATCCCCTTATGTGACCTTCTGACCAGCAAAGCCAACCAGATTCATTTAACAACCGAGTTACTAACTTAATTAAAGTTGACTCGCCTAACAACGGTGGCACAAGAGGTCGTAAAATGGGACACAACTCATGTTAGAACAGAAACGTTGACCTCAGTTGAGGTCCTAGATCGAGATCTACCTTATTGAAGATAGTAAAGGTGTGAATAGTCACACAAATGGGTTGCATATCACCCTCACCCTGCAGACCAATTACAGGTAGTCCTCGACATACGACTATAACTGGGATGGTCATAAATGTGAGGACCGATCACAAGTCGCTTTTTCAGTGCCATTAAAAGTTGGAAAGGTCACTAAACAAATGTTGTAAGTCAAGGACTACCCGTATATCTATCCAGCTAAAAGCACAATTACTATTAAATTTATCTCCAGAATTTCACCCGTAAGGCCATGAACCCTGAAATTTTTACCCTCCGTCCCTCCATCCCTCCCTCCCTCCCTCTCTCTCTCTGTATCAACCAATGGAGCAGCTTGCCTAGAAGTTCTGGGAGCTTCATCATTGGAAGGTTTCAAGAAGAGACTGGACAGCCACCTGTCAGAAATGATGTAGGGTCTCCTGCTTGGGTGGGGGCTTGGACTAGATGACCTACAAGGTCCCTTCCAATTCTATTAATCTCTATCTGTATCCATCCATCCATCCATCTTCCACTTCTGTTTCCCCGAAAATAAGACCCAACCGGAAAATAAGTCTTAGCATGATTTTTCAGTAATGTAATGCTCGTAATGTAAGCCCTACCCCAAAAAATAAGCCCCAGGTAAGATGGTCAGCCAGATGGATGCATTTAGCACCGTATTTTCCCCAAAATAAGACCTAGCCAGAAAATAAGGCCGAATGTCTCTTTTGGAGCAAAAATTAATATAAGACCTGGTCTTACTTTTGGGGAAACATGGTATCTATCTATCTATCCATCTATCTATCCATCTATCTATCTATCTATCCATCCATCCATCCATCCATCCATCCATCCATCCATCCATCCATCCATCTATCCATCCATCCATCTATCCATCTATCCATCTATCCATCTATCCATCTATCCATCATCTATCATCTATCATCTATCAATCATCATCTATCATCTATCATCTATCAATCTCCTTCCTTCCTTCCTTCCTTCCTTCCTTCCTTCCTTCCTTCCTTCCTTCCTTCCTTCCTTCCTTCCTTCCTTCCTTCCTTCCTTCCTTTCCTTCCTTCCTGGACAAAATTTGGTTTTCCAGGACTTAAACCTAAGGGCTTCTCTCCTCGCTGCCCAGTTCCTTCTGGATTTCCCCCTGCAAACAAATTCTCCTCTTACGTGTCTCCATCTTCATCTTGTTGCGTTGCCGTGGCAATGTTCAAAGCCAGCTGAGTTTCTGCTGGAGGCATCAAGGAATAAGAAGGCAGGATTCCTAGTAGTGATGGCCCGGTCAAAGGTTGCAAAAGGGGAGGGAGTTCTGGGTTCAAGAAAGGACTGGCCAGACCTGAGGATTCGAAAGGAAGAGACGAGAGTAGATTGCAACAAGAAGCAAAGTTCATTTGTTTGTTTATTTACTTCCGTCCTGCCTTTATTGTTTTTTTTATAAATCACTCAAGGTGCGGAACATATCCAACACCTGCCTTCTCCTATTTTGACTGCAACAACAACCCTGTGAGGCTGGTTGGGCTGAGAGAGAGGAATTGGCTCAAAGTCACCCAACTGGCTTTCATGTTTGAGGCAGGACTAGAACTCACCATCTGGCCCAAAGTCATTCAGCCGGCTTTCATGACTAAGGAAGGACTAGAACTCACCATCTCCTAGTGATTGGCCCAAAGTCATTCAGCCAGCTTTCATGCCTAAAGTGGGACTAGAACTCACCATCTGCTAGTGATTGGCCCAAAGTCATTCAGCCAGCTTTCATGCCTAAGGTGGGACTAGAACTCACCATCTCCTGGTGATTGGCCCAAAGTCACCCAGCTGGTTTTCACGCTTGAGGTGGGACTAGAACTCACCATTTTCTGGTGATTGACTCAAAGTCATCTAGCTGGGGTTCATGCCTAAGGCTGGGACTAGAACTCACAGCCTCCTGGTTTCTGGCCAGGTTTCTAAGGTCATCTTTGATTCCCCTCAACCCAGAGATGGAACCAGCTTCTCATTTGGTCAAGGCACCTCTTGGCTTCACTTGGGAAGTAACGCCAGGAACGTATCCACAGAAGGGGACGGAGGCCTCCAAACTGCATGTGGATTTGGTTCAACTGCCCCCCCACCCAGGACAGTTGATGTCCTTTTTTTATTTTTATTTGAATTTATATCCCGCCCTTCTCTGAAGACTCAGGGCGGCTTACACTATGTTAGCAATAGTCTTCATCCATTTGAATATTATATACAAAGTCAACTTAATTGCCCCCAACAATCTGGGTCCTCATTTTACCTACCTTATAAAGGATGGAAGGCTGAGTCAACCTTGGGCCTGGTGGGACTTGAACCTGCAGTAATTGCAAGCAGCTGTGTTTATAACAGACTGTCTTACCAGCCTGAGCCACCAGAGGCCCCTGGTCCTTCTTCCAGTTCCTCTAAATTTAAAATTTCCTTTGGGTGTCTGAACTCTTGAACCAGTGTGGGGTGTCTACGTTGGGCATATTCAATGTAATGCGGAATGGAAATTCTATCGTTACTATCTACCATACCTGTCTATGCACCTGGATAAAAATACGCGGAGTCCTCGGTTAACAACTGCCCTGTTTAGCGACTGTTTGGCTGTTCAACTGCCCTGTTTAGCGACTGTCCGGACTTAGTGTGAAAACAGCTTAATTAAGGAACCCCCAAGAACACTACATCCAACATGGACAGAGCGAGCCACATATATATACGGAGAGCAAACCCTACTCCTTCCTAGGACTGATGACGTTACCTAGTAGGGTCATGAAACGTCTATAAGAAAACAAAGAGCATCAGTGACTCCACAGTTCAACCCTGAGCTGCAAATAGTCCCCTTCTGTTGATGCTGAAAAGGTAGTTTTATGACCAGTCCTTGAACTTATGGGTGGCTCAGCAATGGGGAAGTCAGCAGGAAGTTGCAAGTTTCTGCTCACGTCATGCTGAAGAATGGCAGGTGACTGGCTTTAATCACCACAGCAGGTCATAAATTGGGCGTGGTCACGGGACGTTTCACTTTTACGACCTCGGCCCTCGGCCACAAGAGCTGCCGCTCTCGATTGCAGTCGCTAAGCAAGGACCATGGGGGGAGAGATCTGGCCATCGCAAGCGGCAAGGAGAATGGAGGATAGTCTAGGACCGCCAGATGCTTTTCTTGAGGTCGTTTAGGGGAAGCCTGAGGAACTGCTGTGGGCTCACGAGACACCAGAGGCATCTCTGTGAAGTGCTGGTTGATCCATAGCAACCTCTCTCACAAGAAATGCATTTTTTTAAAAAAAAAACATTTTCACAGGGCAATCACTACCAACCTCTCTGTCTCCCTCCTTCTCTCACACCCCTTCCTCCCCCTTTCTCTCTCCCCCTCCGTCTCCCACCCTCTCTCCTTTCTCCCCCTTTCTCTATCACTGTCTCTCCCCCTCCCCTTCTCCCTCCCTCCCTCTCTGTTTCTCCCACCTCTCTCCCCCCTTTCTCTCTCTCCTGTTTCTCTCTATCTCCCACCTGCTCTCTTCCTCTCATCTCTCCCTTCTTTCCTCCCCTCCCCTTTCTCTCCACCGCCTCCCTCTGTCTCTCCCCTCTTTCTCTCCTCTCTCCCCTCCCTCTCTCCCTCTCCCCCTTTCTTCCTCTCTTCCTCTCCCTCTCTCTCTTCCCCTCCCTCTCTCTGTCTCTCCCCCTTTCTTCCTCCCTTTCTCTCCCTCTCCTTCTCTCCTCCCCCCTCTCCCTCCAACCTATCTTCCGGAGGAAATATTGGGGAGGGGAGGCTATAATTAAAGCAGATCACCTCCACTCATTTATTTACTTAACCCTCCTCCCCTCAGGTTAAGTAAAAAGGAACTAAGAAAAACCTAGGTTGTGGAGGAAGGTCTCTCTCTCTCTTAATAGTTCTTTATAGTCTGGGCTGAACTTGTTCCACGTCCTTGCCTATATGTCGAATTGTTTTACTTTCCTAGCATTTATTAAAAGCCACCCAGAGTCTGGTTAGAATAGATTGCATGAAATACATAAAGAGATTGGAAGTGTGGTCTGCTGTTTCTAAGGGGTACCAAGGAAAAAAATGAAGCAGCTGCCCTAAAGCATTGGGTGTGATGTGGGGGGAGGGGAAGAAATACCTGGCTAGTGAGAAGGAAGCTGTCAGGATAAAAATTAGGGGGGAAAAGGGAAGGAAGGAGAGAAGATTTTCATTTTAAAGAGGTGCTTGGTCCTTACCTGGATAATAGGATACTGGTACCCTGGGGTAGGGCATGGAGACATAACAAGGGTGGTAGCCATTGCAGTGGGGTGACCGGGCACCGTTCCCCTCCTGCCCACTCTCCGTCTTGGGGACTTTGCCAGCCAGAGGTCCCGGCGTGTCCCCGTTTGCCCCTTCCATGGCATAACGGCGCTTCCTCAGAGGTAAATACATCTCGGGTTTTTTGTCTTCCTGCAGCCCACCTCTGGGGGACGCTGCGTCTTGAGTCCTCAGCCGGAGGTCAGGCTGACCCATCGGAGCGTCTCTGGCGACGGGTTCCCGCAGCACGGTGGCTCCCGAAGAAACGCAGCGAGGCACCTGGTGGCCCGAAGGAATCCGAGGAGGGTCTCCGACCTGCGAGGAGGGGGGTTGCTTGTCTTGGCCCCCGTCTTTTCGCCAGGTGCGCAGGTCCACAGGAAACTCTCCAGCCATCTTCCTGGATGCTCGGTTCAAAGAGGTGAACCGCCCCTGGCTAGGTGGCTCCGTCGGCTAAGGCGCTGAGCTTGTCGAGGCGGTTCGAATCCCGCGTATAGGTCTCCTGCGTGAGCGAGGGGGTCGGACTAGATGACCTCCCAGGTACCTTCCAACTCTGCTACTGTTAAATAGGTGAGCCACGCACGGCTTACCTGTCCCAGGTTCCTTCAGGTTGTTTTTTTTTTTGAAAAGAGGCGCCTCCTCCTAGAGGCAGGTGGGGGTAGGGGTGGGTGGGGGGTGGGGAGCAGCCACCTCTCAACCCCCCATCTTTGCAAGGCCGACCTCTCTTTACGCTGTCCAGCTCCGGATCGCCCCCCACTTCTCCCCCCTTCCAAAAAAGTCTGCCCGCTTCAAAGCAAAGAAGCACGGTTTTCAGCTGATGGAAAGAAGAACGGGATAGCAGTGTCCTCCTTCGCCGAGCATCGCGGCTCGGTGGTCCAACTACGACCCCCTCGAGGCCACCATGGCGACCCAGGGGCCACCATGCGCCCCCGCTCCCTAGCGGACCCTCCTGAGAGTTGGCGCTTTTCCTGGGGAGCCCACAGCGGGCAGCCCCTCTCCGGTGGATTCCCGGATCTGCTGCAACCAACGGAGCGGAGGGTGAGTGGGTGGGGGTCCCGAATGCCTCTTCCGAGCTTCTTCCCCCTCTTCCCCCCCCTCCCCGCACCTCGTTGGATCTCTTGCCCGGATTCCTGCGAAGGGAGTCACCCGTCCAACGCCTCCCGACCGTCTCGCCTCTGCCTTTGCCAAGTCATCCTTTTGCTTGCTTTCTCAGAGGAGGGAGGGGGGTGGGAAAGAGGGGGGGAAGGGCTGGGCAGAAGCTTCCCCCCCCCACTCCCGGCAGGAGGGTCGGTGGGCAGAGGTGGGGTCTCCCTGGGGCGCCCTCGAGCCGATTCTCCAGTCCGCGGCAGCGTCGGCGGCGGTGACAGCCGCTTCGCCCAGCCTGGGAGGTTGGTTGGAGGAAGGAAATCGGGACTTCCCCGATCGCTCAGCTGAATTAAGAGGGACTTTCACGGAGCGGCTCTTACCGGCTTCCCTTCCCCGGGGGAGTTCCGCCTCCAGCCCCTCCTCCTCCTCCTCCTCCTCCTGGCCGCCTCCCTCGGCCCTTCCCGGCGGCTTCCAGAGCCGAGGGAAGCCCCGGCTCTGGGGCGCCCGGGGCGCGTAGCTCAAGGCTGCCAGGCGTGCCCGAACGCCTTGCCAAGCTCCAGGCAGGGCAGAGGCAGGCGAGGTTCCTTGGAAAACACCGCCCTAGGATCCTGCGGTGGACTTTTGTCCCCGCTGAACGATACCCTCAGCCAGCCAGCCAGCCAGCCAGCCACCCCACACCTTCCCGGGCCACTGGCTTTGGCCCCGCTGCCTTTTGCAGCAAAGCGGGGTGGGGTGGGGGCGTAGCAGCTCGGGGAGTGGTCTCCGGCTGCTCGACCTGAAAGGTGCAGGGGAGCTCAGCTCCACCTGTTGAGAGTCACGCTTGCTTCCCAAGGGCAGGTGTTACAAGTCCCAGGATTCGGAGATAATCGTATGTGTGTGTGTGAGCGCGCGCGCGTGTTTATACGTGTGTTTCCATGGGTGGGTGGGTGGGTAGGTGCACTGGGTTCAAACCGCCCAGCACGTTTGCAACTCGGGGATTGCAACGTGGAAGCTGTGCGCTGCCAACTTGGGGAGGGGAGGGGGGGAACTTTTCCAACGCCTGCTTACTTACCTACTTACTTACTTATTTGCTTATTTATTTATTATTTATACTGATTTATACTTAGCTTATTTATTTATACTTATTTATTTATACATATTTATTTGCTTATTTATTTATTTATACTGATTTACACTTAACTTTACTTATTTTATTTATTTATACTTAATTTTTAATACCTCTTTACTGCCATTATTGTTTGTTTGTTTGTTTGTTTTTGTTTGTTTGCTTGTTTGTTTACTCAAGCGTGCGTGCAGGCCATTCTCGCCCCTTTTCTGATCTCAGCCCCCGGCCGGGAAGCGTCCCCGATGCTGGCAATCTCAGCGCCTTGATCCTTGCTTCTCCAACAAGCGACCTGCGGGGAAAATGCCCCAGACCAGAACTGCAGCTGGGGGCTGCGGGGGAATTCACGTGGGAATCTGGCTCTGGTCTTTTCCCTTCCCCATAACCTGGAGGGGGGGGGATGGAGGGTGGGGGGAAGGACGAGGGGAGGACCCCGTATATACTCGCCGACGGATGCCAGGCCGCTCGGTTCTTTCCTGATAGAGGAAGGGGCAGGAATAGCGCGATCGATGCTGCAAATGACGTGGGGCTGGCTGGCGGTGGGAAGGGCGGGGCGCGGAGAACGGGATTCCCCTCCCCAGGACCGGATTCAAGGGGTGGCGCTGTCTCCAGCTGTTTCGGAATGGAGGGTCCCCTGGTGGCTGAGGAAGGAGTAACAGTCCAGGGAGGGGGGAGGGAGGGCGTCCTGGGATTTCAAGCCCGTTTATAGGGGCTACAACAGGTAAGTTCTTGGCTTAGAACAACCATTGGTTTAGTTCACACTTACAGACCGTTGCAGCATCCTTCCTCCTCCGCCACTCCCTTTTAGCATTGATCATGTTACCTAGTTTGGTCATGAGATGTCTGCAAGAAAACCAGTAAATTCAGAGAGCACCAAAGAGGTCACAGTCCTCCTCCCTCCTCCTCCTCCATACCCTTGTATCACTGATGATGTTACCTAGTTTGGTCATGAGATGTCTGCAAGAAAACCAGTAAATTCAGAGTACCAAAGATCTTACAGTCCTCCTCCTCCACTCCTCCTCTTCCTCCTCCTCCCCCCTCCTTTTCTTCCTCCTCTTTCTCCTCCTCCTCCTCTCCACAAACCCACTCCCTTCTAGCATAGATGATGTTACCTAGTTGGGTCATGAAATGTCTGCCAGAAAACAACCAAGCTCAAAGAGAGTACCAAAAATCTCACAATCCTCCGTTCAAACCCCACTCTAGCGCTGATGAAGTTACCTGCAAGAAAACCACTAAATTCAGAGCACCGAAGACCTTGCAGTTGTCCTCCCGCTCCCACTCCCTCCTCCCTCCTCCCCCCTTCAAACCCTCCTCCTTTCTTCCAGCACTGATGATGTTACCTAGTTGGGTAGTTGAAACGTCTACAAGAAAACCGCCAAACCTCAGAGACCACTCAGAGACACTTTAACCCTGAGCTACAAACGTTGGCATTCCCGACTTTTTCAACTCCCGCCACCCTGCCAGTCAGTTCCAGAGCTTTGAGCCTTCAGGAAATCAAAGGCCGCCGGGAATACCGTAATGAGGGACCCAAGCAAACCGAGATCTGTTTATTTCTCGGGTGTTCCAACTATGTGCTCATCGCCGGCTGACATCATTTCCCTGCAGCATCCATGGGTGGTGGGTGGGTGGGGTGGGGGTGGGCCTGGATTATGGATTCCCTTGGCGGAGGGGCCTCGTGTAAATCCTGGTTTTAGGGAAGAGGGGAAGCAGGGTGTTTGAACCGTCTTCTGTTCCTCCATGGACTTTTTCCTCGTCTTCCCGCAGCAGGGGATCCTGCTTGAACTTGTCTTGCTGCCGGGGTTTTCGCTCACCGATGTCCTACTGAGATGATTGTGCGTTTCTCCCATTGCAATTGCAATTGGGAACTGCGGGTGACTCAGGGGCTCTGGATCTTCTTCCAGCTCGGCTGTGGGAAGCTGAGGACGTGAGTCACGGTAGAGCTTACGCAGAAGGCTGAATAAGGGGAGCAGGGTGGAAGTCAGAAGGAGCCTCGTGGAACGGGCTGAGCTGCTGAGACCAAAAAAAACCCACAACGGTCTCTTGTCCCCAAAGGTGGTTTTCCAAGAGGCCGCTGGACTTTCTTGGTTTTTCTTTTCTTTTTTTTTCCCTTTCTTCTTCTTCCGGGTATAAATATTTTTTTTATTGTTTTATATCGCAAGTTCCATTTCTATATTGAACTGTGTGTTTTCTAGGTGTCCAAAGTGTTAAAATGTAAACATCGTCATCATCATTATTTGTTGTTGTTAGTTGCGAAGTCGTGTCCGATCCATCGCGACCCCGTGGACAACGTTCCTCCAGGCCTTCCTGTCCTTTACCATCCTCTGGAGCCCATTTAAGCTCATGCCAACTGCTTCAGTGACTCCCTCCAGCCACCTCGTTCTCGGTTGTCCCCTTCTTCTTTTGCCCTCCATCGTTCCCAGCATTAGGCTCTTCTCCAGGGAGTCCTTCTTTCTCATTAGGTGGCCAAAGGATTTCAGTTTCATCTTCAGGATCTGGCCTTCTAAAGAGCAGTCAGGGTTGATCTCCTTTAGGACTGACCGGTTGGGTCACCTTGCAGTCCAAGGGACTCGCAGGAGTCCCTTGGATCGATCTATCTATCTATCTATCTATCTATCTATCTATCTATCTATCTATCTATCTATCTATCTTTGTTGTTGTTGTTAGTTGCGAAGTTGTTTCCGACCCATCGCAACTCCATGGACCACATTCCTCCAAGCCTTCCTGTCCTCTACCATCCTCTGAAGCCCATTTAGGCTCCCGCCGACTGCTTCAATGACTCCATCCAGCCACCTTGTTCTCTGTCGTCCCATTCTTCTTTTGCCCTCAATCTTTCCCAGCATTAGGCTCTTCTCCAGGGAGTCCTTCCTTCTCATTAGGTGGCCAAAGCATTTGAGTTTCCTCTTCAGGATCTGGCCTTCTAAAGAGCAGTCAGGGTTGATCTCCTCCAGGACTGACCGGTTGGATCACCTTGCAGTCCAAGGGACTCGCAGGAATCTTCTCCAGCACCAGAGTTCAGAGGCCTCGATTCTTTGGCGCTCAGCCTTTCTTATGGTCCAAACTTCACAGCCATCCATTGCAACTGGGAAAACCAGAGCCTTGACTATACGCACTTTTGTTGGCAGGGTGATGTCTCTGCTTTTTAGTAAGCTATCTAGATTTGCCATTGTTTTCCTCCCCAGGAGCAAGTGTTTTTCAATTTCTTGGCTGCAATCCCCATCTGCAGTGATCTTGGAGTCCAGGAAAATAAAATCATTATAATCATGTACATATAAACATATATGCGATAATACCAATCGTTATTGAAAAGTATACTATCTTCCATTATGGTATCAATTATATAACCATCAAAATATTTACTCATCAGTTTTTCTTTCTCGTGTAGTCCATATTTCACATAAATCCACTCATCTAACCTCTGTATCTGTCAACTAACCATTTTCAGCGCCGTTCTCACTTCGAACGGTCACTAAACGCACCGTTGTAAGTCGAGGACTACCTGCACTAAGAAGCTAAGGTCCTATGATTGCAGCTGGACATCCCAAAAGAACTCAGCCCCAGCCATTCTTAAAATTCCCATTCCCTTTTTAATTTTTTTTTAATTATTATTTTTTCCCACTATAAGGTGGGAGGTAGAGAGGGGACAGCGAAGGGAGGTCAGAATTATTCTAAATCTCCCTGGTTTGTTTTCTCTCTCTCTCTCTCTCTCTCTCTCCTCTCTCTCTAACTTGGACAGCAGAATCAACCATGGTTCCCGTACCCTCCCCCTGGAAAGATCAAATTTCCCAGAAGTTTTGATGCCTTGGAAAATCCCCGTTTCGCACTTCCACAACCTATGCCAGAAAGTGATTGGAAAGTGATAACAATGTGGGGTTGTGTGTATGTGTCGGGATTTAGCCTGCCTGCCTAACTTTTGCTTAAAAAAAAACCCCACAACCCCAAAAACAGCAGACAAGAGGAAAGCCTCAACGAGGAGATTATCGGTGTCAAATGCTAGATCCACCGCCCGATTTGTAAAGACGAGATTTTATTTTTATTTGATCATATTTATATACCGCCCTATCTCCCGAAGGACTCAGGGCGGTTTACAGGCACTTAAAAAACACATAAATACAATATAAAAACAATTAAAAAACTTATTCTAAAAGCCCAATAATTAAAAATATAGGAATAAAACCCAATTTAAAACCCATAAATTTAAAATCTAACTCAATCCTGCGCAATTAAATAAGTATGTTTTAAGCTCGCGGCGGAAGGTCCGAAGGTCCGGAAGCTGACGAAGTCCAGGGGGTAGTTCGTTCCAGAGGGTGGGAGCCCCCACAGAGAAGGCCCTTCCCCTGGGCGTCGCCAGACGACATTGCCTCGCTGACGGCACCCTGAGGAGTCCTTCTCTATGAGAGCGCACGGGTCGGTGAGAGGTATTCGGTAGCAGTAGGAGGTCCCGTAAATAACCCGGCCCTATGCCATGGAGCGCTTTAAAGGTGGTCATCAAAACCTTGAAGCGCACCCGGAAGGCCACAGGTAGCCAGTGCAGTCTGCGCAGGATAGGTGTTATGCGGGAGCCACGAGGGGCTCCATCTATCTCCCTAGGAGATCCTTTGAAATAGCTTTGTGCAGCTTTTTCAGGTTGAGGGAATAAGCTCTTATCCTTTGCGATGCTTTAAAAAAATAATAATAACAACGACATTGTAAGATACACTCAAGAGGGACGTGGTGGCTCAGTGGCTAAGACGCTGAGCTTGTCGATCGAAAGGTCGGCAGTTCAGCGGTTCGAATCCCTGGTGCCACGTAACGGGGTGAGCTCCCATTCCTTTCCCAGCTTCTGCCAACCTAGCAGTTCGAAAGCACATAAAAAATGCTAGTAGAAAAAACAGGGACCACCTTTGGTGGGAAGGGAATGGCGTTCCGTGTGCCTTTGGCCTTGAGTCATGCCGGCCACATGACCACGGAGACGTCTTTGGACAGTGCTGGCTCTTTGGCTTTGAAACGGAGATGAGCACCGCCCCCTAGAGTCGGGAACAACTAGCACATATGTGCGAGGGGAACCTTTACTTTTACCTAAGATACACTCATTCCATTGAAAAAGGAGTTATTTTCCTTCTTTTGGGGACTCGGCTCTGGGCCATGACGTTATTCCGACCTGCAGAAAACTAAACTTTGGTTATTTTCCTTCCCAGTTACACAAGCCATCATAGCCTGGTGGAGTAAAAAAATAGAGAAAACAATGAGGCCATACGGTCACCTGACCTTATGGCATATCTCTGCGGCGTTGTGATGCACAAGGTTTGTATCACGACACTACAAGACTGTTCTCACTGCTTTCCTAGAACTCACAGCCTCCTTGGCCCGAAGTTATCCAACCAGCTTTCATGCCTAAGGCAGGATTAGAACTCACCGTCTCCCAGTGAGTGGCCCAAAGTCACCCAGCTGAGTTTCCTGCCTTAGGTGAGACTAGAACTCACCATCTCCCAGTGCGTGGCCCAAAGTTACCCAGCCAGCTTTGATACTTTAGGTGCGGTGGTGGGTTTCAAATTTTTTTACTACCGGTTCTGTGGGTGTGGCTTGGTGGGCGTGGCAGGGGAAGGATAGTGTAAAATCTCCATTCCCACCCCACTCCAGGGGAAGGATAATGTAAAATTTCCATTCCCACCCCACTCCAGGGGAAGGATAGTGTAAAATCTCCATTCCCACCCCACTCCAGGGGAAGGATAATGTAAAATCTCCATTCCCACCCCACTCCAGGGGAAGGATAGTGTAAAATCTCCATTCCCACCCCACTCCAGGGGAAGGAAAATGTAAAATCTCCATTCCCACCCCACTCCAGGGGAAGGATAGTGTAAAATCTCCATTCCCACCCCACTCCAGGGGAAGGAAAATGTAAAATCTCCATTCCCACCCCACTCCAGGGGAAGGATAGTGTAAAATCTCCATTCTCACCCCACTCCAGGGGAAGGAAAATGTAAAATCTCCATTCCCACCCCACTCCAGGGGAAGGATAGTGTAAAATCTCCATTTCCACCCCACTCCAGGGGAAGGATAATGTAAAATCTCCATTCCTACCCCACTCCAGGGGAAGGTTACTGCAAAATCCCCATTTCCTCCCAATCAGCTGGGACTTGGGAGGCAGAGAATAGATGGGGGCGGGGCCAGTCAAAATTTTTACTACCGGTTCTCCGAACTACTCAAAATTACCGCTACTGGTTCTCCAGAACTGGTCAGAACTTGCTGAAACCCACCCTTGTTTAGGTGGGACTAGAATTTACTGTCTCCAACTTTCTAGCCTGGTGCCTTAACCAAACTGGCTCTATAAATACATGGATATAAATAGATGAAAGCATACGTTAAACACACAATTAAAAACAGGTTAAAACTTCCAAGGAAAGATAAAAATCAAATGAAAAAATTGAAAAAGGCGAGAAGGTTAACAAGGTCCCCAGGAGTCTGCTGAGGCCGCCAGGGTTGAAATGTTGATGTGAGTAACTTTTGTGACCTCTGGTGGTTGATTGAGAGATGGTGTTAGGTCCATGGCAGGTGAAAATCTTCTAGAACAGGGGTCCCCAACCTTGGCAATTTTAAGCCTGGTGGACTTCAACTCCCAGAATTCCCCAGCCAGCTTTGCTTTGCTGGCTGGGGTATTCTGGGAGTTGAAGTCCTCCAGGCTTGAAGTTGCCAAGGTTAGGGACCCCTGTTCTAGAAGGAGCTTCTAGAGATCTTTGTGAGTTTTCCTTTACTTTTACTGGTGGCATTTGAGAGACTGCAGCAGACAGACCAGCAAAGAAAACACAGCTGTGGTGATCGTAAGGCCTAAAAACACCTGATTTTTAAGGAAATGCATTTATTACAGCAAAGCAAATGTATGGTTCTTTTTTTTTATTTATTTGAATTTATATCCCGCCCTTCTCCGAAGACTCAGGGCGGCTTACATTGTGTAAGACAATAGTCTCATCCTATTTGTATATTTATATACAAAGTCAACTTATTGCCCCCCCCCCAACAATCTGGGTCCTCATTTTACCTACCTTATAAAGGATGGAAGGCTGAGTCAACCTTGGGCTTGGTGGGACTCGAGCCTGCAGTAATTGTAATTGCAGGCAGCTGTGTGTTAATAACAGGCTGCATTAGCCTGGTGAGCCACTTCCCAGCCCCTCAATTCAATTTAAATAGATTCACAAAATGGGTTAACACATCACGAGATTAAGGTTTTCTTTGTACACACAGCCAGAAACAACAAAGTACTGCAACCAATCTTTCTTTCTTTCCCCCCTTTCTCCCCTTCCTTCCTTCCTTCCTTCCTTCCTTCCTTCCTTCCTTTCTTCCTTCCTTCCTTCCTTCCTTCCTTTTCTCTCTCTCTCTCTTCTTTCTTCTTTCTTTCCCCCTTTTTCTCCCCCTTCCTTCCTTCCTTCCTTCCTTCCTTCCTTCCTTCCTTCCTTCTTCTCTTTCTCTCTCTCTCTTTTCTATTTCTCTATTTCTCTCTCCCTCCCTCCCATCCTTATAAGATGTTTCCTTGAATTTTCTCCCCTGAGAAAAGACCCCCACCCCCACTACAGCCAAACTCATTCAAAGTTGGCATGTTGTGAAAATGCAGCCTGGATGTTTGCAAACACCCAAGGCACAGTCTTAGGTCCAACACTCTTCATACTTTACATAAATGACCTTTGCGATCATATTAAAAGCAACTGCGTTCTCTTCGCTGACGATGTTAAATTATTCACCACCACGGACAATGCAACTACCCTTCAAAAAGACCTTGACTTATATGTCAGATTGGTCTAACAAGTGGCAACTTCAAATCTCAACCAACAAATGTTCTGTCTTGCACATTGGCAAAAAAAATCAAAACATTAAATACAGATTAGATGGACATGACCTTGTAGATGACCCTCGGTCTGTCAAGGATCTTCGAGTACTCATTTCTAAAGATCTAAATGCCAGAGCCCATTGTAACAACATTGCCAAAAAGGCACTAAGACTTGTCAACCTAATCTTGCATAGCTTCTTCTCTGGTAATATTGTACTACTAACTAGAGCATACAAAACATTTGCTAGACCACTGTTTGAATGCAGCTCATCTGTCTGGAACCCGCACTGCATATCCGACATAAATACAATTGAAAGGGTCCAGAGATATTTTACAAGAAGAGTCCTCTACTCCTCTGCTCGCAATAAAATACCTTATGCCACCAGACTCCAAATTTTGATCTTAGACAACTTAGAACTACGCCGACTTCACTCTGACCTAAGCATAGTATATAAAATTATCTACACAATGTCCTACCTGTCAATGACTACTTCAGCTTCAACCACAACGGTACACGAGCAAATAATAGATACAAACTCAAGGTAAACCGCTCCAAACTCGATTGCAGAAAGTATGACTTCAGTAACAGAGTGGTCAATGCCTGGAATGCACTACCTGACTCTGTGGTTTCTTCCCTAAACCCCCAAAACTTTAAGCTTAAACTGTCTACTGTTGACCTCAACCCATTCCTAAGAGGTCTGTAAGGGGCGTGCATAAGAGCACCCGCGTGCCTTCCGTCCCTGCCCTAATATTCCTTTTTTACTTGCTCTTTTCATGTATTCGAATTATGTTTATACTGTTACCTGTTATCTTATATATGATTGACAAAAAAAATAAATAAAAAAAAAAATAAGCTAACCAAGTTATCTCTTGCGTGAAAATGCTACCCTGGAATATGGAGAGATTTCCTGGGAGAGATTGCAATCCCAGCCAGTAGGTGGCAGCAGAGATTGTGGAATCTCCAGCAGCTGGGCAGCTGTTTCTCCCGCCCCCCCCCCCACAGGAAGGGAAAGTGGGAAAATTGGGCTATTTTAGGAATAAAATAAGATACGTGGACTTCAACTACCATCATGGCTAGTTGGGGATTTCTGGGAATTGAAGTTGTAGGAAATTAGTACCCATCCTTCTCCTAGGAAAATATTTTAGGAAATATTAAAAGGGCAGAATATTTTCCCTAAAAGGGAGGCAGAAACTCAGCCCCCACCCTCCCATCTTTGTCAACGGGCCATTAAGGCCTGAGCCAGTCTATTCTACATAATAAAGATCTACCTCCTTCAGGCAGAGCCACAGTAGGAATTGCCCAAAACCCTTTTATTACATCATCACCCAGCAAGAGTCAACCAAGCTTGGGACATAGCCAACCTACAGAGTTACCCCTGCATGGCCCCATGGGAGTCTGACAACCAATCAGAATACAAGCTCAAAATTCAAAGCCCAACAGAGGGTATAAATCTCTCTCTTTCTCTCTCACCCATGTGCTTTTTTTTGCCCAGGACCTCAAAACCAGGTGGTCCTGTCCACCATTAAACCATCTTTTTAAGATGAGGGCTGTGAATGAGGGCTGTGAAAATATCTACAGACCCCTCACATCCAGGACATAAACTGTTTCAACTCCTACCCTCAAAACGACGCTATAGAGCACTGCACATCAGAACAACTAGACACAAGAACAGTTTTTCCCCAAACGCCATCACTCGGCTAAACAAATAATTCCCTCAACACTGTCAAAACTATTTACTAAGTCTACACTACTATTAATTTTCTCATCATTCCCACCACCCATCTCCTTCCATTTATGACTGTAACTTTGTTGCTTATATCCTTACGATTTATATTGATATTGATTGTTTCCTGGTTGCTTATTTGTTCCCTATGACTATCATTAAGTATTGTACATTATGATTCTTGACGAATGTATCTTGTCTTTTTATGTACACTGAGAACATTTGCACCAAGACAAATTCCTTGTGTGTCCAATCACATTTGGCCAATAAAAAAATTCTCTTCTCTTCTCTTCTCTTCTCTTCTCTTCTCTTCTCTTCTCTTCTCTTCTCTTCTCTTCTCTTCTCTTCTATTCTATTCTATTCTATTCTATTCTATTCTGTATTATTCTGTTCTATTCTGTATTATTCTGTTCTATTCCATTCCATTCCGTTCCATTCCATTCCATTCTAGCAGCCACCAAGTTTCCAGTGCCTTTCTCCCCACTTGGAACTGAACCCAGATGGACATTTCTTCCAACAATGTCCACATATTTTGGGAAACACCGTGTTAGAGCGCCTGAAAGTATTTTCAGCAGTTATTCCATCCAACATCTTAATAGATATGTCAGGACAATGAAGAGAAGGACTAGGGATATAATATAACAACAGAGTTGGAAGGGACCTTGGAGGCCTTCTAGTCCATCCCCCTGCCCAGGCAGGAAACCCTACACCATCTCAGTCAGATGGTTATCCAACATTTTCTTAAAAATTTCCAGTGTTGGAGCATTCACAACTTCTGCAGGCAAGTCGTTCCACTTATTAATTGTTCTCACTGTCAGGAAATTTCTCCTTAGTTCTAAGTTGCTTCTTTCTTTGATCAGTTTCCACCCATTGCTTCTTGTTCTACCCTCAGGTGCTTTGGAGAACAGCCCAACTCCCTCTTCTTTGGGGCAGCCCCTGAGATATTGGAACACAGCTATCATGTCTCCCCTAGTCCTTCTTTTTATTAAACTAGACATACCCAGTTCCTGCAACCGTTCTTCCTATGTTTTAGTCTTCAGTCCCCTAATCATCTTTGTTGCTCTTCTCTGCACTCTTTCTAGAGTCTCAACATCTTTTTTACATCGTGGCGACCAAAACTGGATGCAGTATTCCAAGTGTGGCTGTATGACTGTAACTGCTAAGGATGACTGTAACTGCTAAGATGGATAAGAGACCCAGAATTTGGTTCCCCCAAACTGCTCATCAAGCAAAGGGGAAGTTAAAAGGGGTTTCTTGCCCGAGCAAGGGGGTTGGACTAGAAGACCTCAAAGCTCCCTTCCAACTCTATGATTCTGTGTTCTGTGGGAAGCACTCCCGCTCAGAAGAATGAGATAGTTTGGGGAATATTAAAAGAGGCAGAATATTATATTTCCCCATGATCAAAATTCAGATTTTTGGCAACTGGCTCCTCTTTACGACGGCTGCAGTGCCCAGGGGTCACGTGATCCCATTTTGTGACCTTCTGACAGGCAAAGTCGAAGGGGGAAGCCCGATTCACTTAACAACTGTGGCAAGAAAAGCTCGTTAGATAGAGCAAGACTCACTGTCTCACTTAGCAGCAGAAATTTTGGGCTCAATTGTGGTCATAAGTTGAGGACTATTCGTAGCAGAAGATGTGGCTATAGCTGTTTGCCAGGACATGATTACGCCATGGGTTTATGTAAGAGCAACTCTAAACCTTTTTTTTTTTAATGTAATGGAAAGAACAGAACAAAATGTCAATATTGACTAAGCAACACGAATCCACACAAAACTAAGAAACAGGGGAAAACCCAGAATTGATTTGCGGGGGAAAAAGAGTTCCAGAACAAGAGAAGAAAAAAGAAGAAGAAGAAGAAGAAGAAGAAGAAGAAGAAGAAGAAGAAGAAGAAGAAGAAGAAGAAGAAGAAGAAGAAGAAGAAGAAGAAGAAGAAGAAGAAGAAGAAGAAGAACCCTCAAAATGCCAGCAGGAATCTCTTCTGTCATAGATGCTTGAAGTGTTATTTATTTTTTTATTTTATTTTTATTTATTTGTCACAACAGTATATGTAAGTATAAGCATGAAATAACCATATGAATTGGATACAATCAAAGGGAACATTAGGACGGGAACGGTAGGCATGCTGGTGCTCTTATGCACGCCCCTTACAGACCTCTTAGGAATGGGGTGAGGTCGATAGTAGACAGTTTTTGGTTAAAGCTTTGGGGATTTTGGGAAGAGACCACAGAGTCAGGTAGTGCATTCCAGGCATTAACAACTCTGTTACTGAAGTCATATTTTCTGCAGTCAAGATTGGAGCGGTTCACATTAAGCTTAAATCTATTGTGTGCTTGTGTATTGTTGCGATTGAAGCTGAACTAGTCTTCGACAGGAAGGACGCTGTAACAGATGATTCTATGAGTTAAACTCAGGTCATGTCGAAGGCGGCGGAGTTTTAAATTTTCTAAACCCAGGATTTCAAGTCTGGTGGCATAAGGTATTTTGTTGTGATCAGAGGAGTGGAGAACTCTTCTTGTAAAATATTTCTGGACACGCTCAATCGTATTAATGTCCATTTAACGTTAATGTTACCCAGTGGTGAAATCTAAATTTCTTTCCTACCGGTTCTGTGCTCTTGATGAATCCTTCAGGGAAATTCTGCCCACTTTGGCCATGCTTAAATTTTGGTTGGCAGCCCATTTCAAAAGCTAAACTTTCCCCAAAGAGTTGAGAAATGGGTCTCTAGCTCTTGCCCAATCTTTAATTCCGGTTATTCTCCTCTCTCCCTTTCCCGCATCTGGCAGGACTTACCTGGAATTTCCCACCCCTGTAAAGTGTGTTGGAGATTATATAAGGCTAAAAAAATCCACTTTCGACCCCAAGCGAAGCTCATCTCGATCTCGGGAACTCCTGTCTCCAGCACCTTCTATCCATCCCACCATGAACTGGATTGGGCTAATCCTGGCAGGTGAGAAGGGACGTTAGGAGGGAGGAAAGACTGAATGATGTTACTATTAAACATGCATAAAATTATTATGATTAGCGGTGAAATGATAAAATTAAACAATGGATGATTAGATAATGAAAGAATATATTTTAATGTAAACGTGTCGAATCGCTCGGATTGGATGATTGGAAAGAACATGAATAGATTTACTCTATATGTTTAAATGATTGTGATTGGTACTAGAAGCAGGGGTGAAATGCTACCGGTCTGCACCGGTTTGGGAGAACCAGTAGCAGTGCTGGTGCGTGGTTCGGTGAGCTGGTAGCGACGGCAGCGTGAGGCTTCTTATTCTCTCCTCCTCCTCTTCCTCCTCCTCCTTGCCTTATTTCCTCCTCCTCCTTATTCTCTTCTCCTTTTCCTCCTTGCCTTATTTCCTCCTCCTCCTCCTCCTTCTTATTCTCTCCTCCTCTTCCTCCTCCTCACCTTATTTCCTCCTCCTCCTCCTTCTTATTCTCTCCTCTTCCTCCTCCTCCTTCTTATTCTCTCTTTCTCCTCTTCCTCCTCCTCCTTGCCTTATTTCCTCCTCCTCCTCCTTCTTATTCTCTCCTCCTCTTCCTCCTCCTCGCCTTATTTCCTCCTCCTCCTCCTTCTTATTCTCCTCCTCCTCCTCCTTCTTATTCTCTCCTCCTCCTCTTCCTCCTCTTCCTTCCCTTATTTCCTCCTCCTCCTTATTCTCTCCTTTTCCTCCTCGCCTTATTTCCTCTTCCTCCTCTTTCTTATTCTCTCTTCCTCTTCCTCCTCACCTTATTTCCTCCTTCTCTCCCTGTTTCTTAATTCCCCCCTTCTCTCCTTCCCTAATTTCCTCCTCCTCCTCTTATTTATTATTTATTTATTTATTTATTTATTTATTTGACAAACCCAACAATATATATATATATAAGTATAAGCGTGAAATAACCATACGGATTGGATACAACCAAAGGGAACATTAGGACAGGAACGGTAGGCACGCTGGTGCTCTTATGCATGCCCCTTATAGACCTCCTAGGAATGGGGTGAGGTCAACAGTTGATAGTCTTTGGTTAAAGCTTTGGGGATTTTGGGAAGAGACCACAGAGTCTCTTCCCAAAATTTGAGTGTTAATTGAGTGTTACTGATAAAGTTACCACCCAGCTAGGAATTTGGAATTGGGGTTGTTACTCCAAGGACCAAGATGACTATGATGGTGTTTGATTGCACATCGAGTGCAAGTTTTGTTGACGGTGATAGAATCAATATTGACCTTCTCATGTTTCCTGCTTGCTGTCCAGGTTTGCGTCCAGTTAGCGTCCAACTTCCAGCCATCCGAAACCATCCGCATTATCCAATTCCCGCCGAATGCCCGTGTTGGACAAACCGTCTTCCTTCACTTGGAAGGTGCTCAATTTCCTATCCAGTGCGACTGGTTCCGAGGCAGTGAGCCGAACAGAAACAGACAGATATTGAAAATGGGGGATAACCAGTTCACTTTAAGAGGTCCAGCCTACACAGGGAGGGAAGATCTATGGAGAGGATGCTCCTTAATGATCCGAAATGTCCAAGCCTCTGATTCTGGACCTTACACCATCCTAATGCTGGAATTCCGGGGAAGTGAATTCGTAACGGCAGTGGGACATCTACAAGTTTCTTGTAAGTGCCAAGGATAGTGACTACAAAGATTTTGGAGAAAAATTGGGGTGGGGTTCGGAGGTGGAAACTATTAGTAGGGCCAATTGAGAGGTGAAAGGGAATGGTTTGTGTTGTCTAATCTGTCTAATCTATCTGGAAAGACTGACATTGGATGGACGGATGGATGGACGGACGGATGGGTGGATGGAGGGATGGATGGATGGGCAGATGGATGATTGGTGAGAAGGAAGAAAGGAAGGAGGGAAGAAAATGGGTAGGAAAGGAAGGAAGGAAGGAAGGAAGGAAGGAAGGAAGGAGATGGGAATGAAAAGAAGGAAGGAAATGAGAATTGGAGGGAGGATGGAAAGGAGGATGGAAGGAAGGGAGGGAGGGAAGGAGGGAGGGAGGAAATAGGAATTCAGGAAGGAAGGAAAGGAAGGAAGGAAATGGGAATGAGGGGAAAGAGCAAAAGAAGGAAAGAAGACAGAAAGAAGAAAAGAACGAAGGGCTAGAAGATAACAGAATCGATACCGAAAGGGAAATCTGAAGAAATAATAATATTAATCCTCTTATTTATTTTGCAGCCTAAAGATGCTTGGAAGATGCTTCTGTCCATTTGGCTGTCTTGATCTTTGGAAGAGAAACAAAGGAGCTGCAGTTCGTCAGCTGCAGAGGGATCCCCAGAAGGGATCAGCCATTCACTTTCTCTGTGTTCCCTTCGTCGCTTCTTCCCTTCACCCACAACAACCATGAAAACATCTTCTGGCAAAACGGACGTGTCTCCTAAAACAGCTCTTTGCAATGCGGTTCCCAGGATCCAAATCCGAATTCACTTCTGTGTTGGCTGATGTAAAACAGCTTGGAAGGTTGCAATTTGCAAGAAACCTTCTCTACCCCACCCCCACCCCCATTATCTCTGAACTGCCAAATGCTTGATCGCAATTCCTCCTCCGCAAAGAGGTGGCTTATATGTCATAGCTGGCCATCATCAGCCATCAAAGCCTATGAAGCAGAGCTGGGTGGTATTCAGCCGGTTCACATCAGTTCGGGAGAACCGGTAGCGGCGACCGGGCGTAATCCCATCCTATATGGATTTATTTTTGACGCCGCATCCATGTGTGGACGGCGCGCGTGAGTGAATTGGCGTCTTTTGTGACGCCATATGCATGTGCTCACATGTGCTCACATTTCCGATGCTAGGCGAACCGGTTGCTATAGTATGTGAATTCCACCTCTGCTATGAAGCACGTGTGTCATTCAACATGTGACAAGAGAGGGATGGGGGATGGGGACATGTCTTTGAAGTTGAAAGCTAAAAGTTGCTTTGGAGCAGTGGTTCTCAACCTTTATAGTGCTGCGACCCCTTTAATACAATTCCCCATGATGTGGCGACCCCTTTAATACAATTCCCCATGATGTGGCGACCCCAACCGTAAAATTATTTTCGTTTTGAATTTATCGCGCCTGAAGCCGTATTGGCTAGTGATCTGAACTGCTTGCGATTGCCTTGAGGACGGAGGCATTAAAGCGGAGACTCCTCCCCTATTAAGTTTATCGCGCCTGAAGCCAGATTAGGCTAGCGATTGGGAGTGATTGCAGCTGGCTTGAGAGGGAGACATCAGAGCAAAGATTTTTCCCTTTTTTAATTCATCACGCCTGAAGCCGAATTCGGCTAGCGATTTGAAGAGCCTGCAGCTGGCTTGTGGAGTCAACCATTGGAGCGCGATTCTTCGACTCGCAAGTATACTTCCCATATTTCCGATGGTCTTAGGCTACTCCTGGCAAATCGTCATTCGACCCCCAACGGGGTCCCGACCCACAGGTTGAGAACCGCTGCTTTGGAGGAACAAATACATGCATACAATCTAGAGTGGGATTATTTCCCCCCCCCAATGTTATATTCAATTCTAAACAGAAAAAGGTCAAATGATCCTACGTTTAGTAAGACCGACATCTTAAATTGCAATCAATATCGATTTAATATTTCTCTCTCTTTTCCTTATTTCCAATAGTCTAAATCAATATTCCTCAACCTTGGCTGCTTTAAGAGGTATGGATATCAACTCTCAGGATTCTTGATTAGGGGCTGACTGGGGAATTCTGGGAGTTGAACTCCGTAGCTCTTCAAGGTCCAAAAGTTGAAGGGACGTAGTCTAAAGTTAGCTAAACAATAGAGTGTCAATAATCTTCAATGAATATTGATCTTCAATGTATATTGGAAATGTATATAATCTTCAATGTATATTGTGCCAAAGCAATGTAATCTATTAAGATTTCCAACTACCTAAATAAATACAGTATAATTATTTGCAGAAGCATGAATCTATTAATGACCAAGAATTTTAGAAGGGTTGATCAAACTTCTTTACCCAGAACTGAAAATGTTACACACACACACTCTTTAAAAATTGTGCCATGACGAGACGACTTCCGGTATCCAGCGGCAACGGACGTCTGGAAGGCTTCTCCTGCCTCCAGCGCCCGAATCCGGCCGCCGCCGAGGCCCCCAGGGGCCAGGTGTTCCGAAAAGGACACCTGCCGCACGGACGGCTCGCCAGGGGTCTCCCAGCCGACATACAGGACTGTGGGGACCGATGCTGGCGCGCCCTAGGCTCGGCGGGGTTCGGAGGCCACAGGCCGCGGCCATTATTTTGGTCGTCGCCTGGGCCGCTGTGCCCGGTGACACCGGGGCATTGGATTTATAACTGCAGCAGCCTGGTGGTGAACAGGGAACGGAGAAGAATTGAGGAGGAGAAGGGAAGGGAATATCGGTAAATGTGAGTGGACTGCTCCGGAGTGCGGGGGGGTTTTTTCTCTCCTGCGGTCGGAAGGAGCACGAGTTATTCTGGAGAGAGGAGAACTTAAAATAAGAAGATTACCGGTTTTGTGGAGCTCTGGAGAGAAGAGGTGATGGAGAAATTTAGGAGGGAAGGTTTGAGGCCCCCCCTCCTTCTGGGGAACAGTGGTGGCGTCCAGCTTCCGCCTTCACTATGAGAATTTTGATGACATCACTTCCCTTCGGCTTCCTGGTTGACTAACTGTACTCTGGACTCGTTGCTCCTGTGAGTGCCCCCTGGTGGATCCGGAGGAAATTACAAGGATACTGTGCTTGCCTGAGGATTTTGATTCTTTTTTTTTTCAAATGGCAAAAGGTCAGAAACCAACTGCTGGAGAGATGGAGAATTCTGGAAAAGTTATCTAATATGGACAAGAAACTGGATGATTTGCAAAGAGGCCAAACGGAAATAAGAGCAGAAATTGTGACTATCCAAAAGGATTTAAAGGATACTCAACAAGTCTCAGCAGAAAACAAGCAGAAAGTGGAAGGTCTGGAGGGAGAGATGCGGGCAGTGCAGAAAAGAGAGGAGGCGACAGGCAATGCTGTGCTTGGAATACAGATGGATAAAATGTCTTATTTCCTTAGGTTTCAAAATTTGGAAGAAGTGGACCAAGAAGACTTGAGAGATGTTGTGACTAAATTGTTGGGAGAATTTCTTGGGAGAGGTGTTGATTTCATGAATTGGGATGTGGATCGAGTTTATAGAGTTAATTGCAATATGCACGCATGCATGCAGTTCCCAGAGAGGTTCATGTCAAATTTGTGAGAAGAGGCGAGATGAAATTCTTAGAAAACATAGGAGTGGGGCACTGATTTACAGGGGCAGGGAGATAGCCATTCTGAGGCAGATTCCCAGACAGGTACGTGAAAAAGAAAGAAATATTATTTTTGTCAAGCAAATTGTACCAGAAGGAGTGGGCTTCAGATGGCTGATGCCAGAGGATTGATGATTTTCCGGGAGGGCATTACGAAAAAAATCAGTACAATTGCGGAGGCTACGGCCTATGTGGAGGAACACAAAGCCTTCCTGGAATCAGATGACCCAGGAATTGAAGAAGGGGAGGTTATAGATCATGGGGCTGAAGCGGCTGCCGCTGTTGCGGCCCTGGAGTTGGGTCAGGCTGAACCCAGAGTTCTGAGATCCAAAACTAGGAAGTGATAAAGATATTTGGGATTGTGTTGGTTTTCCTTATTCTCTTTTGTACGATATTCTGTTTATTCTTGACTCTTCTTTATTACGTATTTAAAATTTGCAAACTTTGCTACTTCGTGTCACCTGCTTGCCTTATGGCTGTTGTATGTGTTAAAAAATTTGAGTAAAATTCTTATTTTAGATAAGAAAAATGAAAATTTACCATACCTGATATGTATTTGTATAAACCTTTTTTGACTAATAAAAACTTTTTGAATAGAAAAATTGTGCCATGACATTACACTGCTATGTGAAGGCAGCTGATACCTGCCCTTGGTTTGGATTCGTGCCATTGGCTGCATTCACACATGTATATTAACCTGGTTTCTGAAGTAGCCCATTTTCTAGACTAGCATCAACATCCTCTCGACTTGCGTTAAACATAGAAGGTTCAAACTAATCCAGTGGGCTACGGTCGTACAGTGAAGGTAAAGGTAAAGATTCCCCTCGCACATACGTGCTAGTCGTTCCCGACTCTAGGGGGCGGTGCTCATCTCCATTTCAAAGCTAAAGAGCCAGCGTTGTCCAAAAACATCTCCATAGTTATGCGGCCGGTATGACTAAATGGCAAAGGCGCACGGAACACTGTTCCCACCGAAGGTGGTCCCTATTTTTCTACTTGCATTTTGTACATGCTTTCGAACTGCTAGGTTGGCAGAAGCTGGGACAAGTAATGGGAACTCACCCCCTTACGCGGCGCTGGGGATTCGAACTGCTGAACTGCCGACCTTTTGATCGACAAACTCAGTGTCTTAGCCCCTGAGCCACTGCGTCCCTTAGGGTTGCACAATAGGCCGCCACAAATATTGTTTACAATAACCAGTGGTGAAATTCATTTTTTTTTTACTACTGGTTCTGTGGGCATGGCTTGGTGGGTGTGGTGTGGCTTGGTGGGCGTGGCTTGGTGGGCATGGCAGGGGAAGGATACTGCAAAATCCCCATTCCTATCCCACTCCAGGGGAAGGATACTGCAAAATCCCCATTCTCACCCCACTCTGGGGCCAGCCAGAGGTGGTATTTGCCGGTTCTCCGAACTACTCAAAATTTCCACTACCGGTTCTCCAGAACCTGTCAGAACCTGCTGAATTTCACCCCTGACCATAACTGACCATGGCATGAATGGTGAAAATAAATGCAGCCCGAAAGGTTTGTAACTAACCAGGTTATCTTTTGTGTAAATGCAGTCCTATATAACGATGTGGGGAGATTTCCCTGGGAGAAATGGCAGCTTCAGCCACTAGGGGGCAGCAGAGATTGTAGAATCTCCAGGAGTTGGTCAGATGTTTTTCCTCACCCAGGGGAGGAGGAGAGTTGGGCTGTTCTAGGAATCAAGGACAGGCAGTCCTCGACTTACGACCACAATCCGGCCCAACATTCCTGTTGCTAAGCGAGACGGTTGTTAAGTGGGTTTTGCACCATTTTACGACCTTTCTTGCCACAGTCGTTAAGCGAATCACTGCAGTTTAGCATGGTTGTGGAAATAACCTACTGGGATTGTTGGCCAAGCTGTGCGAAAACAGCCTGAGGTTGCGGTACAAGAAGACGCAACCGTTGTCTTCACACATTTGGTGAATGTGAAGCCATCCTGTAGCTTGGGCGTGACACGGAACACCCTGTTTAAACTGCAGTCTTGAGAATTTGAAGAACCATCCACGGAAACCATGGAGAACCATATTGTTCTGTCCCCACATCGCCTCCGTCCGAGCGATGGCTTAATTAGCCGGCACTATCAGCTCTGGCAGCAGAATAGCCAGCGTCTGCCAAGTGTCTCTGTTATCTCCCTCGACGCCGATGAGTCACCCAGGAACAAACTTCAGCTCTTAGTTAATCAGCTGATTTGCCTGCTACGAAGAGGCACAGCAGTTCTTGCTGCCTTTATATCCTGTGGGGTGTGGCTCCATGACTCAGCACTTCCTAGGCCTGCCCCACCCTTGCTTCTGTTGTTCCCGCCTCTCCTGCCTGCGAAACCTAGGGTCCAGCCAGGCCTGATTGCCGTCAGCCGGGTCTGGAGGCGTGGCCTGGGGGGGAAGGAGTCAGGGGACGGAGGCCTCGTTATCTCTTCCACCTGGCCTGTTTCTGGCTCCTGGAGCTGAGCCAGGGAAGCCGGTGCTCCCGAGGTAAGTCCTGACGGCCCTTCCCCCTCACTTTCCAAGTCATTTTCTGGCAGGAGGCCTGACTCGGGGGGCGCAGACACAACACACATCCGGAAGCCAGAAATCATGAAACCAAGTTGTCAAACTCTGTAAAAAAAAAAAAAAAAGGTAACAGTTTCCTTGTCAATCATGTCCGACTCTAGGGCAGGGTCCTCATCTCCGTTTCTTAGCCAAAGGATCCACCATTATCTGAAGACAATTTTTGTGGTCATGTGGCCAGCATGGCTATACACTGAAGGCCCATGGACCATTGCTACCTTCCCATTGAAGTGGTACCTATTGATCTACTCGCATTCGCATGCTTTTGAACTGCTAGGTGGGCATGAACAATATTCATAGAATATGAATGGAACATGATCTGGAACAAGGAACGGGAGCTCACCCTGCCGTGCGGAGCGCAGGTCTCGAACCTGGGAGATTCCAGAACCCTGCAAATTCCCACAAAAAAGGGACTGAAATTGCCAACACAGATTTGGGGATCTTCAAGCAGCTTCAGTCCAGGGACCGCTACTGCCGTATAATAATAATCTCTTCTTTTGGTCACAAAATAAGTTTTGCCTGCCATTTCTTGTAAAGTCTGCTGCTGTTGTTGTTGTTTTAAAAAATGACGATGAAGATGATGGCAGCGAGAGAAGCCTTTGTCCCTTTTGCAGCTGGGAAGTAGCCGTATTATAGTGGGAGACATGGTTGTATCTGGGCCAAAACATGATTGCACCACCCCTTTATATAACAGCATTGTTATATTTTTATGTAATGGCAGGAACAAAGAGGAAAATGTCACCATTGATTGAGCAACTCGAGCCACACAAAGCAAAGAATCAGGGGAAATCCCTGAATTGATTTGGAAGGAAAAATGTTCCAGAACTAAGTAAAAAAAAAAAGAGTTAACCCTATATTGTCTATAGCTGGGGTCTCCAACCTTGACAGCTTTGCTGGCTGGGGAATTCTGGGCCTTACGCGGTCTCCATGGGGGATGAGTGGGACACCCGTCCCATAACTGCAGGGAGAGAGTTGCGAGTTTCCTGTAAGTGCCAGAGATGGGGGCTGCAAAGATATTGGGAAAGAATTGAGGGGGGAGGGGAATAGGAGGTGGAATCTATTAGTAGGGGCAACTAAGAGGTGAAAGGGAAGAGCAGTACCAGGAACAGGATAACCCTGAAGTACGGGTAGAAAGAAAGGAAGAAAGGGAGGAAGGGTGGAAGGGAGGATGGAAGTAGTTGGAGATGAAAAGAAGAAGGAGATGAGAATCGGGGGAAGGGTGGAAGGGAGGAAGGGAGGAAGGAAGGAACAAAGGAAATGGCAATGAAAAGAAGGAAGGATGGAAGGAAATGAGACGGAGGGAGGGTGAAAGGGAGGGAGGGAGGAAGGAAGGAGATGGGGAAGAAAAGAAGGAAATGAGTATTGGAGGCAGGGTGGAAGGGAGGGAGAGAGGGAGGGAGGAAGGAAAGAAAGAAAGAAAGAAAAAGAAAGAAAGAAAGAAAGAGAAAGAAAGAAAGAAAGAAAGAAAGAAAAAGAAAGAAGGAAGGAAGGAAAGAAATGGGAATTCAGGAAGGGAAGAAGGAAGGAGGGAGGGAAGGAAGGAAGAAAGGAAAGAAGGAAGGAAGGGAGGAAATGGGAATGAGGGGAAAGAGCAAAAGAAGGAAAGAAGACAGAAAGAAGAAAAGAACAAAGGGCTAGAAGATAACAGAATCGATACCGAAAGGGAAATCTGAAGAAATAATAATATTAATCCTCTCATTTATTTTGCAGCCTAAAGATGCTTGGAAGATGCTTCTGTCCATTTGGCTGTCTTGATCTTTGGAAGAGAAACAAAGGAGCTGCAGTTCGTCAGCCGCAGGGGGATCCCCAGAAGGGATCAGCCATTCACTTTCTCTGTGTTCCCTTCGTCGCTTCTTCCCTTCACCCACAACAACCATGAAAACATCTTCTGGCAAAACGGACGTGTCTCCTAGGAACAGCTCCTTGCAATGCCTTTCTCAGCGTCCAAATCCAAATTCACATCTGCCTCGGCTGATGCAAAATAGCTCGGAAGGGTGCAATTTGCAACAAGCATTCTCCAACCCCCCACCCCATTATTCTGAACTGCCAAACGCTTGCTAAGAATGCCCCCTCCCCAATCAGGTGGTGTATATGCACAAGTAATCCTCAAGTTACAGCGATTCATTTAGTGATGGTTCGAAATTGCAACAGCACTGAAAAAAGTAACTGACAGCTGGTCCTTGCAATTACAACTATTACAGTGTCGGGGTGATGTGATCATGTGATCAAAATTTGGGGACTTTATAACCGGCATGTATTTACTATGGTTGAGATGTCCCATGGTTATGTTATTGCAATTTGCAACGTTCCCGGCCGGCTATTGACAAGGAAAATCGTCAAGATTCATTTAAGGACCATGGCAGAAATGGTGGTAAAATTGGCTATGATTCACTTGAGAATTGCTTTGCTTAGCAACAGGAAGTCTGATCCCAATTCTGGTCGTAAGTCGAGGACTACCTGTAGCAGCTAATAGCCACCAGTCATCAAAGCCTTTGAAGCAGGTGCTTCATTGAACATGTGGAGAGAAAGAGAGTGAGAGAGAAAGAGAGAGTGGGAGAGAGGGTGAGAGAGAGAGAGAGAGAAGGAGAAGGAGAAGGAGAGAAAGAAAGAGAATGAGAGAGAGGAGGAGAAGGAGGAGAAAAAGAAAGAGAGAGAAAGAGATTGAGGGAGAAGGAGGAGAAGGAGAAGGAGAGAAAGAAAGAGAGCGATTGAAAGAGAGAGAGAAGGAGGAGAGAAAGAAAGAGAGAGAGAAAGAGCGAAAGAGCGAGGGAGGGTGAGAGAGAGAGAAGGAGGAGAAGGAGAAAGAGAGTGAGGGAGAGAGAGAGGAAAAGGAGGAGGAGAGAAAGAAATAGAAGGAGATTGAGGGAGAAGGAGAAGAAGGAAAGAAAGAAAGAGGGAGAGACAGATTGAGAGAGAGAGAGGAGAGAGAGGGAGAAAAAGATTGAGAGAGTGAGAAGGAGAAGAAGTAGAAGGAGAAAGAGAGAGAGAAAGATTGAGAGAGAGAAGGAGAAGAAGGAGGAGAGAGAGAGAGAGAGATTGAAGGAGAAGGAGAAGAAGGAAAGAAAGAGAGTGAGAGAGAGAGATTGAGAGAGTGAGAAGAAGAAGAAGAAAAAGAAGGAGGAGAGAAAGAAAGAGAGAGAAAGAGAGAGAGCGAGAGAGCGAGGGAGGGTGAGAGAGAAAGAGAAGGAGAAGAAGGAAAGAAAGAAAGAGGGAGAGAGAGATTGAGAGAGAGAGAAGGTGAGAGAGGGAGAAAAAGATTGAGAGAGTGAGAAGGAGAAGAAGGAGAAGGAGAGAAAGAATGAGAAAGATTGAGAGAGAGAGAGAGAGAAGGAGAAGGAGGGGAGAGAGAGAGAATGAAAGAGTGAGAGAGAGAAAGAAAGACTCTTTCCTACAATTGACCTCCCTCATCAAACGTAGGGGACCACAGCTTTCGTTATGGGCATTGTAGTCCAGTCCATCTTGAATGCAGCAGACTGGGACACACACCAGCAGGCCTGCTGTACAGGTGGAGTGTCCTACGATGGTTTAGTAACCATTGTTATAAGCCGCCTAGCATCCCTCAGATTTCGCTGCCCTGCAATGTCCACATTAAACAAGCCAATCGGCCTCTGCGCCATCGCACACCCACAGGCCCAACTCGCGTGATGCAACGAGGATACATTAAGCGGCTCTGACTGTATCTCGGCATTGCTAATGCGTGCCTGGAGCCAGCCAAACGAGTTTATCGGTCCTGGTTAAACTGGTTTTTATCTCTACGGCTTGGCTTGACAGCAGCTGTTATTCTCCTCTTACGGTCAAGAAGGAAGGGAATTCCTTCCTTTATTAAGCTCCTGATTCCATCTGGGGTTAAATATTGGCTTGTCGTCTCCCGCTGGTTTAAAAGCACACGGAGAAGAGTTTCAACCCCCTTGGTTCGTGATCTGGATTATAAAGAGCACCCAGAGCAGTGGTGAAATCCAAATTTTTTTTACTACCGGCTTGGTGGGCGTGGTGTGGCTTGTTGGGTGGCAAACCTTGCCTAAGGACATATATAGACTGGGTGAAACCAGGTTTAATAGCAGTAACTGTGAGAGGGATCCTAGAGTCTTAGTGGACAACCAGCTAAATATGAGCCAAGAGCGTGCGGCGGCAGCCGAAAAAGCCAATGCAATCCTCAATTGCATTAACAGAGAGATAGAATCAAGTTCAAGCAAGGTATTAGTACCACTCAGTGGTGGGATTCAGCCAGTTCGCACCACCTCGGGAGAACCGGTTGTTAAATTTCTGAGCAGTTTGGCAAACTGATTGTTAGAAGAAATCATTAGGGCAGAGAACCGGTTGTTAAATTACTTGAATCCCACCACTGGTACCACTCTATAAAGCCTTAGTAAGACCACACCTAGAATACTGCGTCCAGTTTTGGTCACCACACTATAAAAAAGATGTTGAGACTCTAGAAAGAGTGCAGAGAAGAGCAACCAAGATGATTAGGGGACTGGAGGCTAAAACATACAAAGAACGGTTGCGGGAACTGGGCCTGGCTAGTCTAGTGAAGAGAAGGACCAGGGGAGACATGAGAGCATCTTCCAATATTTGAGGGGCTGCCACAGAGAGGAGGGTGTCATGCTATTTCCTAAATAACCTGAAGGCTAATGGATGGAAGCTGATCAAGGAGAGATTCAACCTGGAAATAAGGAGGAATTTTCTGACAGTGAGAATAATCCACCCATGGAACAGAAGTTGCATTCGGAAGTTGTGGGAGCTTCATCACTTGAGACTTTCAAGAAGAGACTGGACTGCCTTTTGTCGGAAATGATGCAGGGTTTCCCACTTGTATGGGGGTTGGACTAGATGACCAATAAGGTCCCTTCCAACTCTGTGAATCTGTAAATCAGTCATCCAGGTCCCGGTTGTCCCAAAGGTGCTTTTTCTAAAAGGCAACTGGACTTTCTTGGGGTTGTTTTTTTTCCCTTGAAGATGTTTTGCTTCTCATCAGAACTGAAGAAGCTTCTTGGAAGAAAAGCAAAATGTCTTCAAGGAAAAAAACGAAGCCCAGTTGCCATTCCAAAAACACCTTTGGGATATACAACCTATTTTTCTCCCCCTTTTGAGGGTATAACAAAGCACATTCCTCAATCAGTCGCTGGTTGGACTCCATCATAATCATCCTAATTTAGTTTAGAAAATTTAGGACTCCGCCGCCTTCGACGTGACCTGAGCTTAACTCATAGAATCATCTGTTACAACGTCCTTCCTGTCAAAGACTACTTCAGCTTCAACCGCAACAATACATGAGCACACAATAGATTTAAGCTTAATGTGAACCGCTCCAATCTTGATTGCAGAAAATATGACTTCAGAAACAGAGTTGTTAATGCCTGGAAGGCACTACCTGACTCTGTGGTCTCTTCCCAAAATCCCAAAAGCTTCAACCAAAAACTATCTACTGTTGACCTCACCCCATTCCTAAGAGGTCTGTAAGGGGCGTGCATAAGAGCACCAGCGTGCCTACCGTTCCAGTCCTAATGTTCCCTTTGATGGTATCCAATTTCATATAGTTATTACATACTTATGGTTATATATATGCTTATATATTGTATAGTTATTCCATGCTTATGCTTACATACAGTATAATCAGTGGTGGGATTCAAGTAATTTAACAACCAGTTCTCTGTCCTAATTATTTCTTCCAACAGCCAATTTGCCAAACTGCTCAGAAAGTTAACAACCGGTTCTCCCGAAGTGGTGCGAACTGGCTGAATCCCACCACTGAGTATAATGTTGTGACAAATAAAATAAATAAAAATAAATAAATAAATAAATATCTGTATTTATATACAAATCAGGGTTGGAAGGCTTGATTGCACCTTGAAGACACTGTCGGTTAGGAATGGCTCTAGAGCAGTGCTTATCAATCTTGGGAACTGTGGACTTCAATTCCCAGAATTCCCCAGCCAGCCGTGCTGCTTGAGGAATTCTGGGAGTTGAAGTCCATACATTAAGATGTTCCCAAGATTGAGAAATTAAGCCCAGGTATTAAGAAGTTCCCAATACTGTCCCAGAAGCACCTATAATTTGCTCTTGTGTTTTTTTAAAAAAACGGACACATCAAAGCAGGCTTCTCTTCTCTCTCCCAGAGAAGGAGCAAGGGTGTTTCTGTGCATGTGCAGAAGGAATTCCTCCCTCCTATAGCTTCTGAATGACTTGGCTCCCCTGGCATGCTTGAGCACGAAAACAAAATGAGAGTTTCCGATCCCGTTCAAGTAGTCTTAAAGAACGCCTGCGCAACCAATGTGCAATTTCTCGTGAGTCATGCAACTCACAACTTTCCAGCACACACACTCACACACACAAATCTAGTCGTGACCACGACATTCCAGGCCAACCCAATGTAAAAAGAAGGAGGCCTGGCTTGAATGATTAATGACCGATTCTGGGGCCAACAAGAGCAGTCTATTCTAACCAGGTCAGAAAATGACTAACGGACAGGTTGAGTCAGTGTGCTAAATTGGGAGAAGGTTCATCTGGGTTAAAAGAAGCTGGTCTGCTGTGCGGTAAGGCAAGGCGTGTGAATTCCAGCCATTGGTTTAATTTGTGGGGAGCTGTGAACCCAGAAAATAGGCCTAGTGGGTAAGGCACCACGTTAGAAAGCGGGAGACCGTGAATTCTAGTCCTGCCTTAGCCATGAAAGCTGGCTGGGTGACTCTGGGCCAATCACCAGGAGACGGTGAGTTCTAGTTCTGCCTTAGGCATGAAAGTCGGTTGGGTGACTCTGGGCCAATCACCAGGAGACGGTGAGTTCTAGTCCCACCTTAGCCATGAATGCTCACTGGATGACTTTGTACCAATCACAGGAGATGGTGAGTTCTAGTCCCGCCTTAGGCAAGAAAGGCCACTGGGTGACTTTGAGCCAATCACCAGGAGATGGTGAGTTCTAGTCTTTATTTTATTGTACTTATTTTATTGTACTTATTTTATTGTACTTATTTTATTGTATTGTACTTATTTTATTTTTTATTTTGTTTTATTCATTCATTCATTCATTATTTTATTTTAGGGTATGGCTAGTATAATGAAAGTGGGACGCGGTGGCTCAGGGGCTAAGACGTTGAGCTTGTCGATCGAAAGGTCGGCAGCTCAGCAGTTCGAATCCCTAGTGCTGCCGTGTAATGGGGTGAGCTCCCGTGACTTGTCCCAGCTTCTGCCAACCTAGCAGTTTCGAAAGCACATAAAAATGCAAGTAGAAATAATAGGGACCACCTTTGGTGGGAAGGGAACAGCGTTCCGTGCGCCCTTGGCGTTGAGTCATGCCGGCCACATGACCACGGAGACGTCTTCGGACAACGCTGGCTCTTCGGCTTTGAAACGGAGATGAGCACCGTCCCCTAGAGTCGGCAACGACTAGCACGTATGTGCGAGGGGAGCCTTTACCTAGTATAATGAAAAGAAGGACCCAGGTGACAATATAGCAATCTTCCAAAATTTCAGGGGCTCCCAGAAAGAAGAGGGAGTCAAGCTCTTCTCCAAAACACCAGAAGGCAGGACAAGGAAGCAATGGGTGGAAACTAATCAAGGCAAGAAGCAACTTAAAACTAAGGAGAAATTTCCTGACAGTTAGAACAATTAATCAGTAGAACAACTTGCCTCCAGAAGTTGTAAACGCTCCAACACTGGAAGTTTTTAAGAAGAGATTGGACAACCATGTGTCTGAAATGATATAGGGTTTCCTGCCTGAGCAGGGGGTTGGATTAGAAGACCTCCAAGGTCCCTTCCAACTCTGTTAAATATTGATTTGCAAAAGCTGGATGGGGCTACGCTTGGTAGATTAGATTTTTCCCCCCCCTGAGGCTCAGCATGTTTTGGCTGTATAAGCCCGGCCTCCTTAGCTGGTTCCTGATCCAAAGCCTTGGGGAAGTTCACTCAGCTAAGTGTGTTGTGCAAGGGCAGGCAACATATCTGGAGCTGTAGACTCCTTCCTACACAACAGTGAATGCAACCGCCCCGCCTGTTGCTGTCATCTTGCAATCCAGCTGGTTCGGTTGGTGAAACTCAGGAATTTGTAGGTGTAAAATAGGAAGGAAAGGAAGGAGGACGGAGAAGGATGAAGCTGGACAACAAACCATGAAGGTCCTGAGATGGGGAACTCCTTGGATACTCTGTTCCTTCGCTGAAGGTGAGAAAACGGAGCTGTTTTCCGTAGTAGGGGAGCAGAGTTGAGTGGGTAGGGCTGGAAAGGAACGGGAAGTTTCTATGGGATCCTGAAAAGCTGCTTGTGAGCATTAGGTCGTTGAGAAGGAAACTCCAGTGAAGAGATCTTGAATTCTTTTCTGGGGCAAGGAGAGCGGTTGCATGTTTAGAACAGGGGTCTCCAAACTTGGCAACTTTGAGACTGGTGGACTTTAACGCCCAGAATTGGCCAGCCCTGCGAATTCTGGAAGTTTATTTATTATTAATCAAATTTATTAATAATTTTGGAATAAGTTGAAGTCCGTAAGTCTTGATGTTGCCACGTTTGGAGACTCCTGGATTAGAACAAAGAAGGACAGTCCTCCGTAGACATCAGCTGCTGAGGGTCACCTCCTTCTCAAATTATTTTTCCTTGGTCCTTTGGGAATATTCCTGTCCAAATTATCCACCCCTGGACACAGAGAAAGTTTGGAATGTCACAGTAGGATGTCGGCTACTCTAACCATAGGTAGAGTAGAGGGGCACGGATAGAAGACGATATTTGTAACTCGGAGTTCAATTGTGGGGTCTGCTGAGCTTGGTGGTTTTCTTGCAGATATTTCGTTACCTAATTAGGTGACGTCTTCAGGGTTTCTGTAACTTTTTCCTAGCATTGGTGGTGTTACCTCACTGGATAATGAAATATCTACAAGAAAACCACCAGGTTCAGAGAACGCCAAGGACCTCACCGTAAAGGGGAACTTTGGAACTAGGTGACTGATGGAATATGTGTTCTCAAACCTTTTTAATGACTTTTCTCCAGGATGATCTGTTGGTTCCCATCCTGGTCTTCAGATCTTCCAATAGTGTATCCATAGCTGATGTAATTGAATCCATCCATTTGCTTCTGGTTATCCTCTTCTTCTCTTTCATTCCACCTTTCCCAGTATGGCAGACTTCTCAAGAGAGCTAGCTAGGAGGAAACTAGAATATTGGGGAAGATAGATAGATAGATAGATAGATAGATAGATAGATAGATAGATAGATAGATAGATAGATAGATAGATAGATAGATAGATAGACAGACAGATAGACAGACAGACAGACAGACAGACAGACAGACAGACAGACAGACAGACAGACAGACAGACAGATAGACAGACAGACAGATAGATAGATAGATAGATAGATAGATAGATAGATAGATAGATAGAGTAGTGGCCAAAATTGTGGAAACCTTTTGGGAAAAGTGTATTTTTGAGGTTTTATGGCTAATAACACCACTTTTTATTTTTGGGAGTTTCAAGATAATCCTATTCCACTGCTGGAATGGCCTGGGAACAGCCCAGACCTTCACCCAATTGAAAATCTATGGAGCCCACTAAAGAAACTTGTTAGTCAGAAACGACCCAGCAATAAATCCCAGTTAACAGAAGCAATCATTCAATCTTGGTTTCACATGATAACAGCTGCAGAACTCAAAGACTTGGTTCACTCCATGGGAAGACGTTGTAAGGCCGTAATTCACGCTAAAGGTTATCCAACTAAGGACACGGTGATAATTTTTGTATATCTCATTTTTTGGACGTGTTTTACTTATCTTCTTTATATTGTAACTGCTATTCTAATAGTAAATCTTTCATAAAAGTTATTGCATTACATTCTCGATTAAATTATCTTTCCATTGATATATAATTTTATGGTACTACTCCCAAAAACAGTAGTGTTATTAGCTAGTTTTAGAAAATACACTTTCCCCAAATTTTGGCCACTGCTGTAGATAGATAGATAGATAGATAGATAGATAGATAGATAGATAGATAGATAGATAGATAGATAGATAGATAGACAGACAGACAGATAGATAGTTGATAGATGATAGAGGGATAGAGAGGATAGATGAATGAAAGATAGATAGATAGATAGATAGATAGATAGATAGATAGATAGATAGATAGATAGATAGATAGATAGATAGACAGACAGGTGGACAGGCAGGCAGATAGACACAGACAGATAGATAGACAGACAAAAATTTTTACTGACCAGGTGTGATTGGGCACACAATCTTTATGCACCGGAGACAAGGAATATGTCTCCAGTGTACATACAAACACACAAAGTGATAGGTCATATATCATTAAATCCTATTTTCAATTGTTATTCATAAGACACAACAACAAGTGATAATCGTAGATATCAATAGGAGAAGATCATAGGAAAGATGAGAAGACGAGAAAGACGAGAAGAAAAGACAGATGAGAAGATAAGAATAATAGCAATACAGCCTGCTACATGGGTAAATATCTTTAGGCTGAAGACAGTGCTGTGGGAATGAGCAGAGGGATGGCACGGGGAGAAAATAAAATAAAAAAAACCTACCTTTGTGTCTAATTGTTTTGGCATGTAATGCCCTATAGTGGCATCCAGAGGGGAGGAGTTGAAACAGTTTATGTCCAGGATGTGAGGTATGTGTGTAGATATTTTCCCAGCCCTCTTTCTGGTTCGTACAGTCTACAAATCCTCAACAGAAGGCAGTCTGGTTGCAATTATTTTATTTTTATTTTATTCTGTTTGTTGAACATGTACAAGGTAGCAAATATAAGTATGAACATAAGCATCAAAAAAAAGGAAGTAAATACAAATAAATGGGGACAGTAAGACAGGGACGGTAGGGCACACTGATGCGCATAGGCACGCCCCCTTTACGGACCTCTTAGGAATGGGGTGAGGTCCACGGTAGACAATTTAAGGTTGAAGCTAGCGGGGTTTGAGGATGTAACAATGGAGTCAGGTAGAGCATTCCAGTGTTGACAACTCTGTTGTCAAAATCGTATTTTCTGCAATCGAGTTTGGTGCGGTTTACCTTGAGTTTGTAGCAATTTTTTTTTTGCGTGTATTATTGAGGTTGACGCTGAAGAAGTCGTTGACAGGTAGGATGTTGTAGCAGACAATTTTGTGCACAATTTTGTTTTTTCTGCAGTCCTAACCAGTGGTGGGATTCAGCCAGTTCGCACCACTTCGGGAGAACCGGTTGTTAACTTTCTGAGCAGTTTGGCAAACTGGTTGTTGGAAGAAATCATGAGGACAGAGAACCGGTTGTTAAATTACTTGAATCCCACCACTGGTCCTAACTACCCTTTGAAGTCTGTACCTGTCCTGTTTGGTTGCTGTGCCAAACTTGGCCAGTTACTGAGGTAAAAAAAAAAAGAGAGAGAGATTCAATTATTCCTGTCTATCAGCAATCTGCAGCTTTCTGAGGTTGGGAAAGATCTTGGAATCAATCCATGCTTAAGGTTGGAGATCTCTGCTCACCCTGGACTTTGGCTCCTGTCAGGGAGGGGACCCTCAGTCACCCGGCTTCTTGGTGGGGGATAATTGAGCTTTTAATATTCCAGGACATTCCTTGGCATCCAAGGAGTCAAGCTCCGGGGAGTTTGACGCCAGTTCTCACATTCTCTCCTTGAAGGCTTGCACACTCAAGAGACCGGCGGTCAAGACTTGGAGGAAACCTCAGCCTGGATTGTGGCCCCACTGAAAGAGCAGATGTGGTCTTGGGAACCCCTAAGAATTCTCCCCCGTAGAATGGGACGAAGCTGGGTTCCAAAGGCTTGACTGGGAAGGCCAGCTTCCCCTTTTCAAGCTTCGGTTGGTCTGCTGTATTTTGGTGGATTTGCGTTCCAGGAAGGAGCATGTCGACGGAGAAAATGGAGGTTTTTAATAAACACCTTTCCTTGAGAGGTAAGTGGTAGATCTGGGAAGAATAGAATAGAATTAGAATTAGAATTAGAATTAGAATTAGAATTAGAAAGAATGGAATGGAATGGAATGGACTAGACTAGACTAGACTAGACTAGACTAGAATAGAGTTGGAAGGGACCTTGGAGGTCTTCTAGTCCAACCCCCTGCCCAGGCAGGAAACCCTACACCACTTCAGACAAATGGTTATCCAACATCTTCTTAAAAACTTCCAGTGTTGGAGAATTCACAACTTCTGGAGGCAAATTGTTCCACTGGTTAATTGTTCCAACTGTCAGGAAATTTCTCCTTAGTTCTAAGTTGCTTCTCTCCTTGATTAGTTTCCATCCGTTGTTTCTTGTCCTGCCCTCAGGTGCTTTAGAGAACAGCCCGACTCCCTCTTCTTTGTGGCAACCCCTGAGATATTGGAACACTGCTATCATGTCTCCCCTAGTCCTTCTTTTCATCAAACCAGGCATACCGAGTTCCTGCAACCGTTCCTCATACGTTTTAGCCTCCAGTCCCCTAATCATCTTTGTCGCTGATGAGAAATCTTGGTGGAAAACCTGTGTGGTCATGATTGGGGATGAAACCCACTAGGTTTTTGCGGGGTGGAACTGATGACCTCTTGGAAATCTCCAACGACTCGGAACGTTAGTCAAATCAAATTCAGAAGCTGCAGACCCTCCTATTAATGAGCGAAAGCGTTTTATTTATTTCAAGACAGGGACAAATTCCTTTCTAGGTATCCAGCTGCGCTCTTGTAAAAGAGATAGCAAACCAGAATACAGAATAACAGAGTGTGGAAGGGACCTCTGCAGTCCTCTGCAGGAGACCCTATACCAGGGGTGTCAAACTCAATTTTATTGAGGGCCGCAATAGGGTTCTGAGCTTGAGGTGGGGTTTGTAGGCAAGGTGGGTGTGGGCAGCTTGACATCACTTATGTCGGGGGCACCGGTGCTAAGGCAGGACTTCTCTCAGAGTCAGACCTTCCCTCACTCTCATTATAATATCCTTCCTTCCTTCCTTCCTTCCTTCCTTCCTTCCTTCCTTCCTTCCTTCCTTCCTTCCTTCTCTTCTTTTTCCTTCCCTCTTCATTCTCCTTCCTTCCCCTTTCCTTATTTTTTCCTTCCTTCCTTCCTTCCTTCCTTCCTTCCTTCCTTCCTTCCTTCCTTCCTTCCTTCCCTTTTCATTCTCCTTCCTTCCCCTCTTTCCTTATTTTTTCTTCCTTCCTTCCTTCCTTCCTTCCTTCCTTCCCTCCTTCCTTCTCTTCTTTTTCCTTCCCTCTTCATTCTCTTTTCTTCTTCCTTCCTTCCTTCTTTCCTTCCTTCTCTTCTTTTTCCTTCCCTCTTCATTCTCCTTCCTTCCCCTTTCCTCATTTTTTCTTCCTTCCTTCCTTCCTTCCTTCCTGCCTTCCTTCCTTCCTTCCTTCCTTCCCTTTTCATTCTCCTTCCTTCCCCTCTTTCCTTATTTTTTTTTCCTTCCTTCCTTCCTTCCTTCCTTCCTTCCTTCCTTCCTTCCTTCCTTCCTTCCTTCCCCTCTTTCCTTATTTTTCTTCCTTCCTTCCTTCCTTCCTTCTCCTTCCTTCCCTTTCCATATTTTTCTTTCTTCCTTCCTTCCTTCCTTCCTTCCTTCCTTCCTTCCTTCCTTCCTTCCTTCCTTCCTTCCTTCCTTCTCTTCTTTTCCTTCCTTTTCCTTCTCCTTCCTTCCCCTCTTTCCTTATTTTTCCTTCCTTCCTTCCTTCCTTCCTTCCTTCCTTCCTTCCTTCCTTCCTTCCTTCCTTCCTTCCTTCCTTCCTTCCTTCCCTTTTCATTCTCCTTCCTTCCCCTCTTTCCTTATTTTTTCTTCCTTCCTTCCTTCCTTCCTTCCTTCCTTCCTTCCTTCCTTCCTTCCTTCCTTCCTTCCTTCCTTCCTTCCTTCCCTCTCTCCTTCCTTCTCTTCTTTTTCCTTCCCTCTTCATTCTCCTTCCCCTTTCCTTATTTTTTCTTCCTTCCTTCCTTCCTTCCTTCCTTCCTTCCTTCCTTCCTTCCTTCCTTCCTTCCTTCCTTCCTTCCTTCCTTCCTTCCTTTTCTTCTTTTTCCTTCCCTCTTCCCTCTTCATTCTCCTTTCTTCTTCCTTCCCCTCTTTCCTTATTTGTCCTCCCTCGCTCTCTTCCCATCTTCCTTTTCTTTGTCTTTCCTCTTTCCTTTTTCTCCTTTCCTGCCCCTTCTTGCAATGCTCAAAATGCAAAAGGGGAAACATTTCTCCTTCTGTTTTGTTTCTTTAGTTTGTTTTGCCAGCCCTCTGCCCTCTGGGCTCCGTTTTCATTGCTGCAGGAGGCCGTCGTGGCTGAAAACAGGGTCTGGGAGGGCCACGCACAGCTCTCCCGAGCTCCATTTTCGCCAGTCCTTTGCTGTTACCAAGGCGGCCCCGTGGACCAGATCTAAGCATCCCGTGGGCCGGATCTGCCCTTTGGGCCTTGAGTTTGACACCCCTGCCCTATACAATCCTTCCTCTGTTTTCTCCTGACAGTCTGTTTCCTGGCCCTATGGATTATTCTGGTCCAAGCAAGCAGGATCAATATAGTGTCCATCCCGGAGACCCCCGCCGAAGGCCAGAATGTCACTTTCTCTGTGGAAAGAGTGCAGGGCGACATTCGTGAAGTCAACTGGTTCCGAGGGATGGCCTCTCAGGGATCTTCTAGGATCTTTAGCTTTTTCCCCGGAAATTATCGTCCTCAGCGCAACGGGGTGCAATTTACCAACCGAGAATTTGGTTTCCACAATGGATCTATGCAGATCACCGGGCTCAGGGCCAGTGATGTCGGCCGGTACAATGTTGTGATTCTGTTGCGGCCCAAAGAAATCCTCAACGCCTCCATTGATCTCCAGTTGACTAGTAAGTAGTATGGGCCCTTGACTTGTATAAGAGTTTGTTTAGTGGCCATTCGGAGTTATAACGGCCCCTCCAAAAAATTTCATGACCATTTTTCATACTGATTATGACCGTTGAATTCTGGGAGTTGAAGTCCACCCATCTTAAAATACCCTAGATGGGGAATTCTGGGAGTTGAAGTCCACCCATCTTAAACTACCTTAGATGGGGAATTCTGGGAGTTGAAATCCACCCATCTTAATGCACACTGACTAGGGAATTCTGGGAGTTGAAGTCCACCCATCTTAAAACACCTTAGATGGGAAATTCTGGGAGTTGAAGTCCACCCATCTTAACGCACACTGACTAGGGAATTCTGGGAGTTGAAGTCCACCCATCTTAAAATATCCTAGATGGGGAATTTTGGGAGTTGAAGTCCACTCATCTTAAAGCACACTGACTAGGGAATTCTGGGAATCAAAATCCACCCATCTTAAAATTGCTGAGGTTGAACCACACTCATCTCAGCTGCAACCAAAATTCTCACCTAACTTTAAACTGGTGAATGTCCAGGAAATTTTAGCTGAGTTACAGCCATTAAAAGTTGGGTGAGCTAAGAGTCAAAGCCGCCTGGCGATTATAGGGTCAGGAATGGTTGACCCCTGACCCCCTCCGTTCTTATTTCCATTCTAGCACCACCTCTGGCCACAGCGACAACAGCGACAACAACAACAATGGTGACAACAGCAGCAACAGGGACCTCACCCATTAAGGAGGTTCCCAAAGAGCCTTCGAAGTTGGGCTGGATCGTGGCCGGGGTGCTGGTTGGCGTTTTGCTATGCGGGGCACTCGGAGCCATTATGATTTACCGGTTTGTTTTACGGAAATCAGAACCCAGCACAGGGTAGGAGTTTCCTCACTTCCCCCTCTCCCCTCCTCCCGCCCCTCCCCTAACGAGTTCGGTGGTGATTCTAATCAGGTCTCCAAATGTTGAAATTCGAAATTACAGGGTGGTTGGAGAACCATTGCTGGGATTTAGGCCAGGGGGAGAATTACGCCTTTCAGGTTCAGTTCCAGGAAGGAGGAGTGCCCTTCCCCCCAACGCTGAGTATCTGCACTTGCGTGCAAGTGTGCAAGGGGTTAGAAGCATTGACCGATCTTCATTCTCATCCAGCCCCATCTCTTTCTCTCTCTCTCTCTTTTTAGGGTAACAGGAAAATTGGATCTAGGAGCAAGAATGTCACCTCCAACTAAACATGGTAAGTGTGCTACTGGTAGTTCTACACTTATGACCGATCACTTAGTGACCATTCGCTAAGTTATGATGGACGCCCCTTCTCCTGAAAGGTACTTACAACCCAGATTTAAAGTTTCGATGGCTGCCCTGCCCCTGCAGTCATGTGATCGCATTTGGGGCACTTGTTATTCATTCATTCATTTCCATTCATTCATTCATTCATTCATTCATTCATTCATTCATTCATTCATTCATTCATCAAATTTATATGCCATCCATCCCATCGGAGACGATTCTGGTCATCTTACAAACATTAAAACTAACTCCTCGACGTACGACCGCCACTGAGCCCAAAATATTTGTTGCTAAGTGAGATAGCTGTTTAGTGAATTTTACGACCTTTCTTGCCATGGTTGCTAAGTGAATTACTGCGGCGGTTAAATTAGTAACAAGGCTGTTGGGCGAAGCTGGCTTCCACGTTAGACTTCGCTTCTCAGAAGGTCGCCAGAGGGGATCACGTGACGCCGAGGACACTGCGACCGACATAAATGCGAGTCAGTTCCCAAGCGTCTGGCTTTTGATCACGTGACCACGGGGAAGCTGTAACGGTCGTTAAGTGGGAACAACGGTCACACTTTTCAGTGCCGTTGAGAGGACAATAAGTGGACCGTTGCAAGTCGAGGACTACCTGTACTGTAAAAATAATAGAGCAAGAAATAATAATGGACTTTGTAACCACCTTGTGGTCTCCCTTTCTTAAGGTCATTCCCACATACCGTTACAACTCTCCATGCATGTTAGTAATGACATGACACCTTTTTCTTCTGTCTTCCAGATGACAAGGAACCCATTTATGAGGTGGTGGATTCTCCAGTGGAATCACCAAAGAATCCGCTCCCGATCTCTGGCCCTCTTCCGGTGAGTTTCCACCTGTCTTCTCCTTGGTTTCTTCTGAGATTGAACAGTGAAAGAGGTTGATGGATCAGGAGATGGGCAGAGCCAACGTGGCCCAGATTCTCAAACTGGTGACGTCAGAAGATGGATCTGTGTTTCCACAGAAGAAGGTTCCACAGACCAGGGGTCTCCAACCTTGGCAACTTTAAGACTTGTGGACTTCAACTCCCGGAGTTCCTCAACCAGCTTGTTTCCCTGGCAAAGCTGGTTGAGGAACTCTGGGAGTTGAAGTCCACAAGTCTTAAAGTTGCCAAGGTTGGAGAGCCCTGCCACAGATGATGTCCTCTTTTCCCCAATGGAAGAACAGATGACTCCGATGCAAAGAGCAACTTCTGGTTTTGAGTTTCACTTTTACTAGAGCAGAGGTCTCCAAACTGGGCAACTTTAAGACTTTTTGGACCCAGCCAGCATGAATTCTTGGAGTTGAAGTCCACAAGTCTTCCAAGGTTGAGAAACACAGTTCTCTAGGCAGGGATGGGTTTAGGATTTACTCCTGCTTTCTCATTCTTTCTTTGTGGGAGTAGGATTCCTCCCTCCCTCCCTCCCTCCCTCCTTCCCTCCCTCCCTTTTTTCTCCCTTCCTTTTTTCTTTCTTTCTTTCTTTCTTTCTTTCTTTCTTTCTTTCTTTCTTTCTTTCTTTCTTTCTTTCTTTCTTTCTTTCTTTCTTTCTTTCTTTCTTTCTTTCTTTCTTTCTTTCTTTCCTTTTTTCTTTTTTCATTCCTTCCTTCCTTCCATCCATCCTTGTTAACTGCCCAAAAACGACCCTTCACAAAACTTCTCCATCTAAACAGGGACATCAAAGCCCCGCCCATTTTAAAATTTCCACAGGCAATTTACATAAAATGGGTGGAGCTTCGATTGCACCATGTAGTTGCCATCTTGTTTTTTGTTTTTTGTCCTGCTTGGTTTAATGGCTCTTTATCATTTCTCTTAAAAATGCAAAGTCAAAAGGAAATAACAGGGAAGAGTTTATTTGTTTTTTTAAAAAAAACAGAATCTTGGTTTTCCAGCTTTAAGGAATTTTTTTCTCCCACGGTTATATATTTGTCTCTCTTTGCAGCCTCTTCCAGAGACTTGTCCCAAATTGGACTCAAACTATACGGTACGTTTTAACTCAGGTGATTATCCTAAGCAGGTCTTTCATGTGGCTTAATTTACAATAATCACAAAACTGGACAAGAGATGAAAAGGAGCCACAGGCTGAGGTGTGGTAAGAAATCTTTCAACCAATTTCCCAACTGATCCCTATAAATTATTGATGGCTGGAAAGTCAGCCAGATGTTTAGATTGGATTTGACATTTTTATCTACCTATCGAGTTCTTCCCAAAGATCTGGAAATAGGCAACTGTTGTTTGATGGTGTTAAAAGTTGTCATCCCGGGATGTAAGCTGATCAAAGTAAACCTGCCGTTTGCAATTGATTGATAGTGATTTTGTCAATGCTAGAGGTTTTCAACTTTATCTATTGATGTATTTTATCTTTCTCTCTCTCCTTTTTAGGATTTACTCTACAGAGCTGAGTCCGTTTACTCTGAAATCAAGAGATGATACTATTGCTGAGAGATTCCTGATTCTTGGGTCATCTTGGATAATGACCCATCCAAAAACGTTGGGACGAAAACAAGATACTGTAATCCAAATATTTCTATCTTTATGGGATCGAAGAGTTTTTCTCTGCCAGACTGCGAATACAGAAAATAACTTTAACTTATCATTAAATCCGGCTTTTATTGAACCCAAGACTGTCTCTTGATGGAATGGAGTCAAACAGAGTTGGGCAGTCAGTTGGCCATCATCTTTCACCCAAAATGTGGGCTACGATTTAGAAGATCTAGAGGGATGGAAGAAAGAATGGACAGCTGTCATTCTATGGAGACTTGATCAGGGGTTGGACTAGAAGATCTCCAAGGTCCCTTCCAACTCTGTTATTCTTTGATTGTACAATTCTTTTCAAAATTCCGAGGAGCCCAGATGTCTCTCTCTCTCTGTGTGTGTATGCACAGATGTCCAACTGAACTCAGCTTTGAGACCAGATGGTCAGCCTAGAAGATGGGCTGCTCGGAGACAGCCAGAAAGTAGTGAGGACCTCTTAAGACCTTTGAGGATTTCATCAACGTTGGTTTTCTATCTCCAAGAGGAAGCGTAATTAATCCCATCGTACATCTGTAGACATCACCCATCTGATGTTCTCCTTGTTTCTCTACACCAGGGGTGTCAAACTCCCAGAATTCTCTGGCCAGGATTGTTTCTCAACTTTGACCCTTTGAGATGAGTGGACTTCAACTCCCAGAATTCCCCAGCCAGGACTGTTTTTCAACCTTTGCCCTGTAATATAGATGGAATTCAACTCCCAGAATTCCCCAGCCAGGATTGTTTCTCAACCTTGGCCCTTTAAGATGGGTAGACTTCAACTCCCAGAATTCCCCAGCCAGGACTGTTTCTCCTGGCTGGCTGAGGAACTCTGGGAGTTGAAGTCCACAAGTCTTCAAAGAGCCAAGTTTGCAGATCCCTGGTCTAGACTATTATGCCATGCCGAGCGGAGAGCCAGTTTTCTGTTTCTTAACCTTGGCAGCCTGAAGAACTGTGGACTTCAACACACAAAGTTGGCGAGCTTGAAAAATCCTTTTTTAAGGTCTAATCCAGGGGTGTCCAACTCAATTTGATTGAGAGCCGCATCAGGGCTGTGGTTGACCTCGGGTGGGGGGGGGACAGGCGTGGCTGATTGGGTGGGCGTGGCCAGCTTGATGCCATTCACTGGGCGTGGCCGACTGGGTGGGCATGGCCAGCTGGCCCGATGTTTCCTCTCCGCATTGGGTAGACGGGGCCGAAGCGACCTTACGTTTTCTAGGATGGCACCGCGGGCTGGATCCGACCACATCTAGGGCCGGATCTGCCCTGCGGGTCTTGAATTTGACACCCCTGCTGCAGTGGTGGGTTTCAAAATTTTTTACTACTGGTTCTGTGGGTGTGGCTTGGTAGGCATGGCTTGGTAGATGTGACATGGGAAGGATACTGTAAAATCTCCATTCCCTCCCCACGCCAGGGGAAGGATAATGTAAAATCTGCATTCCCACCCCACTCCAGGGGAAGGTTACTGCAAAATCCCCATTTCCTCCCAGTCAGCTGGGACTTGGGAGGCAGAGAATAGATGGGGGTGGGGCCAGTCACCAGAGGGGGTAGGGCCTCTGGTGGCTCAACAGACTAAGCAGTGTGTTATTAACACAGCTGATTGCAATTACTGCAGGTTCAAGACCCACCAGGCCCAAGGTTGACTCAGCCTTCCATCCTTTTATAAGGTAGGTAAAATGAGGACCCAGATTGTTGGGGGCAATAAAAGTTGACTTTGTATATAATACACAAATGGATGAAGACTATTGCTTAACACAATGTAAGCCTCCCTGAGTCTTCGGAGAAGGGCGGGATATAAAATCAAAAAAAAAAAAAAAGTCAGAATTTTTACTACCGGTTCTGCAAAATTACTCAAAATTTCCACTACCGGTTCTCCAGAACTGGTCAGAACCTGCTGAAACCCCACCTCTTGCCCTGCTCTACACCTTCTTGCGAATGAAAATAAACCCGTCAAAACTGGTTTATTTTCATTCTATAGGGTTTTTTTGTGGGGGTGGGGGTGTTGAAAGAAAGGCTGGCCCTTTTGTAAGGATGGGGCAGCTATCTTGACCGCCTGTAGCATTACTTCTAAAGAAGATTAAAGGATAAGGGACGTTGTGTTCGGGCTAGGAAATTTCCAAGCTGGGTCAAACGGTAAAGACGTGGTTAAAAGGGTCACAACAAGTCATGTTTGAGATCTGGGTGAAAAGATGAGATTCTCACCTTTCAATGGAGAGAATGCCTCACCGTGGAAAGGAAAGCAAAGGTTGTACAGCCTCCAAGTTCAAGGATCACAGACAGTCCTTGACTTACAACCAAAATGGGGACTAAAGTTTTTGTTGCTGAGCCAGCTGGTTGTTCAGTGAGCCATGACCAATTTTATCACCTTTCTTGGCACAATTGTTAAGCAAATCTCTGCAATTATGAGAGGCATCGGGAGGGTTGTTGTTGTGTCTCGTCCGATCTCACCACAGCCGGGGCCTTCTTATCTGCTTCCGAACACGGAGGAATGTCCTAGTATGCCTCCCGGCCCCAGCCCTGGCTCCATGCCCAGACAGGCTGAAGAGGAGGAAGTATCTCCAGCCCCCAGCTCTGGCTCCACGCCCAGGCAAACGGAGCAACTAGACCCCTCCCCCTCCTCCACAGCATGTGAGCCTGAGGGAGGTCAATTGCCAACAGCTGCAGACTGGAGTGACCCTCGCGTCAGAAGACTTGATAGGCGGAGGCGACAGAAGGAAGGGAGGGGCAGGCCTGGATAAGTGCTGAGTCATGGAGCTACACCCCATGGCCTATATAAAGGACCTGCTTTCTGGCATTCTCTGACTCAGGCAAAGTCTAAACATATCTTGCTGAAGTCACTTTCTGGTCTCCTGCCTGCCCTGAGGACTTTGCTAGGACTTTGGCAGAGCTGCAGAGGCACGCCTGATTCAGATTTCCCTGACCCGGCCGTCAGCGGAGGAGTGGGACACGACAGTTGTTTAAGCAAATCTGGTTTCTCCCATTGACTTTGTTCGGCAAAGTCGAATATTAACGAATTAGTAATATTCAACGAATATAGTCGTATATTAAAAATATTCATGTCTTACCCCTTGGGGTTGGTCCATGTCTTTCTCATTCTTGGGTCCTCTCCTAGGAAACTAAAGGGTTCATTATAGTATCTCAGCTGTTCCTAGCACTGCTCTCTTCTGGACAATGGACAGATATATGGCCTTGATATGTACATATGAATATTATCAGTGGTTAAAATCGAAATTTCTTTCCTACCGGTTCTGTGGGTGTGGCTTGGTGGGCGTGGCTTGGTGGGCGTGGGGGGTCATGTGACTGGGTCGGTGCGGCTATGTGACTGGGGTGTGGCTATGTGCCAATGGGGCAGTCAGATTCCCTTAACAACCGTGTTATTATTATTATTATTACTTTATTATTTATTCAATTTTATACCGCCCTTCTCCCGAAGGACTCAGGGCGTGTACAGCCAAGGTAAAACAAACAGTACAATATACAATTAAAATGCAAATTAAAAACTTATTATATATTTGGCCTAAAACTTTAAAATATATAAAACTAAAAAACCTTAAAATTAATGATAGAAAATTTAAAACCAATAAAATTTAGCCAGCCCCCAGCTCTGGCTCCACGCCCAGGCAAACGGAGCAACTAGACCCTCCCTCCTCCACAGCATGTGAGCCTGAGGGAGGTCAATTGCCAACAGCTGCAGACTGGAGTGACCTCGCGTCAGAAGACTTGATAGGCGGAGGCGACAGAAGGAAGGAGGGCAGGCCTGGATAAGTGCTGAGTCATGGAGCTACACCCCATGGCCTATATAAAGGACCTGCTTTCTGGCATTCTCTGACTCAGGCAAAGTCTAAACATATCTTGCTGAAGTCACTTTCTGGTCTCCTGCCTGCCCTGAGGACTTTGCTAGGACTTTGGCAGAGCTGCAGAGGCACGCCTGATTCAGATTTCCCTGACCCGGCCGTCAGCGGAGGAGTGGGACACGACAGTTGTTTAAGCAAATCTGGTTTCTCCCATTGACTTTGTTCGGCAAAGTCGAATATTAACGAATTAGTAATATTCAACGAATATAGTCGTATATTAAAAATATTCATGTCTTACCCCTTGGGGTTGGTCCATGTCTTTCTCATTCTTGGGTCCTCTCCTAGGAAACTAAAGGGTTCATTATAGTATCTCAGCTGTTCCTAGCACTGCTCTCTTCTGGACAATGGACAGATATATGGCCTTGATATGTACATATGAATATTATCAGTGGTTAAAATCGAAATTTCTTTCCTACCGGTTCTGTGGGTGTGGCTTGGTGGGCGTGGCTTGGTGGGCGTGGGGGGTCATGTGACTGGGTCGGTGCGGCTATGTGACTGGGGTGTGGCTATGTGCCAATGGGGCAGTCAGATTCCCTTAACAACCGTGTTATTATTATTATTATTACTTTATTATTATTTATTCAATTTTTATACCGCCCTTCTCCCGAAGGACTCAGGGCGGTGTACAGCCAAGGTAAAACAAACAGTACAATATACAATTAAAATGCAAATTAAAAAACTTATTATATATTTGGCCTAAAAACTTTAAAATATATAAAACTAAAAAAAACCTTAAAATTAATGATAGAAAATTTAAAACCAATAAAATTTAAGCCAGCCCCGCGCGAATAAATAGATGTGTTTTCAATTCGCGGCGGAAGGTCCAAAGGTCAGGTATTTGGCGTAAACCCGGGGGAAGTTCGTTCCAGAGGGTGGGAGCCCCCACAGAGAAGGATCTTCCCCTGGGGGCCGCCAGCCGACATTGCTTGGCGGACGGCACCCTGAGAAGTCCCTCTCTGTGTGAGCGTACGGGTCGGTGGGAGGCATGAGGTAACAGCAGGCGGTCCCGTAAGTACCCGGGCCCTAAGTTACTAATTTAACAACTGCAGTGAGTCCGTAGGCGGAAGGATTGATGTGGGGGGAAAAGAAAAAAGGAAAGAGAAAGGGAGAGGGAGAGGGAGGGAGGGAGGGAGGGAGGGAAGGAGAACTAAAAGGGTGCTCTTTCGAAAAGGACATGGCTGGCTGATTGAATGACTGAACAGAAGAAAGGAGGTCTGGGGGGAATATGTCACCAGTGTTCCAGTATCTGAGGGGCTGCCCCAGAGAAGAGGGGGTCAAGCTATTCTCCAAAGCCCCTGAGGGTAGGACAAGAAGCAATGGGTGGAAACTAATCAAGGAGAGAAGCAACCTGGGACTAAGGAGAAATTTCCTGACAGTGAGAACAATTAATCAGTCGAACAGTTTCCCTCTAGAAGTTGTGGGTCCTCCCAAAAACTTTTAAAGAAGAGATTGGACAACCATTTGTCTGAAACGGTATTGGGTTTCCTGCCTGAGCAGGGGGTTGGACTAGAAGACCTCTAAGGTCCCTTCCGACTCTCTTATTCTGTCGACCGTTCCTCCCTTGAGATCGAACTGCTGTATATTCTGACTCCTTAATCTTGATCGCAACTGAACCTTTCCCCACATTCGGTTTGCATGCTCCAGAGAGTTTAACTTCTGCATTTTTTTAGTGGGTTGGCTAATGATCGGTGCTTGCCATTCGAAAACTTCCCGAAAGCAACCCGTCCTGTCCCTGGGCTTGTCCCCAAACCTGGAACTCATCCAGTGTGGGAGACGCATTATTATAAATGCAGGCTGCGCCTTGCCGGTACTCAGGCTCTTGGAATGCGTGCGTGCCTTTAAGAGCAGGTTGGCAACAGGCAGAAATTATGTAGGTGCAGCGGATTGTTTGTCTTTCTCGGCCTGGAAAAAGGGAGGAAACTATTTTCTCTGCATCAAGAAATTAGGTCGTTTGTTCTGTTGGAAGAAATATCCATCTGGGTTCAGTTCCAAGTGGGGACAAAGACACTGGAAACATGGAGGCTGTTTGGAAAGATGGTTTAATGGTGGTCAGAATCACATGGCTTGAGATTCTGAACAGAAAAGGGCTGAGATCCTGTGTGCTCCCTGGTTTTATGCTTTTTCTGAGCTTTGAACTTTTCTGGGGCACAGGAAGAGTATCCTGATTGGTTGTCAAACTCCCAGGTGGTCTAGGGGTCTTAGTTAACATTGTAGGTTGTCCCTCAAGCTTGCCTGAGCCTTGCCATGTGGTGAGTTTCAGTTCTATTGTGTTGCAAATGATGGGGGGATTGAGTGAGCTTGGCTGAAGCCTTAATTGCCCATTGACAAAGGTGGGGAGTGGCAGGAAGTTGCTTTGACTTTAAAACATGTTTCTCCATTTCTCATTCAGGGAAATATATTCTGCCTTTTAAATATTTTCTAAAATATTTTCATTCTTCTAGGAGGGGGGTGGGTGCTAAATTCCTACAGTTCTTAAAGGCCCAGCTGAGCACTAGCACAAAACAGAAACCTTGGCAGCAGGATAACAGAGTTGGAAGGGACCTTGGAGGTCTTCTAGTCTCCCCCCGTTACCCAAGCAGGAAGCTCTGCACCATTGCAGACAAATGGTTGCCCAATATCTTCTTAAAAACCTCCAGCTTTGGAGGGCATCCACAACTTCTGCAGGCAAGTCGGTCCATTGATTAATTGTTCTCACTGTCAGGAAATTTTTCCTTAGTTCTAAGTTGCTTCTCTCCTTGATTAGTTTCCATCCGTTGCTTCTCGTCCTGCCTTCAGGTGCTTTGGGGAATAGGTAGACCCCCTCTTCTCTGTGACAGCCCCTCAAATATTGCACTGTTATCGTAGTATCACTGCGATCAGCCCTCCGAAATCCAATGGGGGAATTCAAATTTTTTTTTACTACAGGTTCTGTGGGCGGGGCTTGGTGGGTGTGGCAGGGAAAGGATACTGCAAAATCCACATTCCCTCCCCACTCCTGGAGGAAGGATATTGCAAAAACTCCATTCCCTCCCCACTCCTAGGGAAGGATACTGCAAAATCCCCATTCCCTCCCCACTCCAGGGGATGGATACTGCAAAATCCCCATTCCCTACCCACTTCTGGGGGGAAGGATACTGCAAAATCCCCATTCCCTACCCACTCCTAGGAAAGGATACTGCAAAATTCCCATTCCCTACCCACTCCTGGGGGGAAGGATGCTACAAAATCCCCATTCCCTCCCCACTCCAGGGGAAGGATACTACAAAATCCCCATTCCTACCCCACTCCTAGGGAAAGATACTGCAAAATCCCGATTCCCTCCCCACTCCTGGGGCCAGCCAGAGGTGGTATTTGCCGGTTCTCCAAACTACTCAAAATTTCTGCTAACGGTTCTCCAGAACCTGTCAGAACCAGCTGGATTTCCCCCCTACTGAAGTCAGCCAGATCCTGAATGTGACCTCTTTTTGGAAGGGGTTCTTCTGAATATAGTATACAAATGGATGAAGACTATTGCCTGACATAGTGTAAGCCGCCCTGAGTCCTCGGAGAAGGGCGGGATATAAATGCAAATTAAAAAAAAAAAACTTAATTGAAAAGGAGGTTTATATTTTGAAAAATTAGATTTAGGTTTCGCAGGAGAGCAAAGGAAAACCTGAAAGTATGCGTGGGTGGTTCGTTTCATTTATTACATTGGTCTCCAACTTATCAGCTTGAAGATGGGTGGACTTCAACTCCCAGAATTCCTGTGGTTGGCTAAGGCATTCTGGGAGTTGGGCCACATACAATACCTTAAAGGGGACAAGTCCGAGAAACACTGATTTAATGCTCTGAATTGCTACTCGTCAACTACCCAAGGTTGCTAACAATAAAATGTCACATAGAAACAGCAGTTTGGTCAATGGGCAACCTTAAAAATCTAGAGAAATAAAAAATATCGGGGAGAAAACCTAAACAGTTCCTGGCAGAATGGCAGCCAAGAAAGACAGAAAATGAACTCAGAATTTTTGGAAGATTCTGGTAGCCTGAATTTCCATGTACCGTATTTTTCAGTGTATAAGATGCGCCGGAGTATAAGATGCGCCTTAGTTTTTGGGGAGGAAAATAAGAAAAAGGCTGATTGGCAGGTGGATGGGCCTCCCGGAATACCTCCAATCAGCTGTTCCCAGAGGTGAATTTTAGCAACAGGTTCGTTGGTTGTGAGCTCTGTGCCTGGCTTTTTTTGGGTTTTTTTCTGCCTCTGAAACTCCGTTTCAGAAAAAAACTTTTTTCTGCCTCTGAAAGCCTCCGAAACAGCTTCAGAAAAAAAAGCCTCTGAAACTCTGTTTGGGGGTTTCTTTTCTGAAGCTTCGTTTCTGATGCTTTTTTCAGTCTCTGAAACCTCCGTTTGAGAAGCTGGGTGGGGCTACATTCAGAGTATAAGACACATCCAGATTTTCACCCTCTGTTTTGGAGGAAAAAGGTGCATCTTATACTCCAAAAAATACAGTAATATAGGTAATCCTTGACTTACGACCCAAATTTCAGTTGCTAAGTAAGACATCTGTTCAGTGAATTTTGCTCCATTTTACGACCTCTCTTGCCACCGTTATTAACTGAATCACCCCAGTTGTTAAGGATTGTTAAGTGAATCTGGCTTACCCATGGACTTTGCTTGTCAGAAGGTCACAAAACGTGACCCATAAATATGAGTCAGTTGCCAAGCATCTGAATTTTGATCACTTGACCACGGGGGAGGCTGCGATGGTCGTTAAGTGTGAAAAACAGCCATGTCACTTTTTTCAGGGCGTTGTATAACTTGGATTGGCCAATAAATGAACTGTTGTAAGTTGAGGACTACCAATAGGAGGATTAAAACAGGGAGGCGTTGAAAGGTGAATTTCCAGCAGTTGTAAATTACAGTTGCAAAGGCTGCTGGGATTGTAGTTTAATAATCTCTCAAGGTCAAGTGCCTTTCTCCATAAAACATATGCAATCCGATACAGAAATGTTCATTAAAAGATCAAAAAAATTCTTCATAGACAGTCATTTTATTCAAGTGGAAAAAAAAACAATTTTATTTTGAGCACCGTTAAGAATGTATAAAGGTCATCCATAAATTTTTCTGTTGTGTTCCAAACTGGATAACATCGCCTCAACTTCCTAAAAAGGTGCTTAATACAAAATTTTATGATATTTTGATTATGTGCCATCATTTTTGGACTCCCGGATTTATTTATCCGCTGTTTTATAGGCTGCAAACATTCTTGAATTTTAAAGTTGAGAATGACTTAGGTTTTGTTCATATAGTCAGAAACAAAGTAAGCTAATATACAGTTTGGGTCAAAGTTGAGCTGCAAAAGAAATCGCATCAGATCAAGCTTAATATCCAAGCGCAGAGATGCTCAGCTTTACACCCGCAGCTGCAGGATAACTTGCGTGTCCCTTCTCTGCACATATCTGCAGAAAGATTTAACGGGGAGAAAGCGAAATATTAATTAGACAATATTATTCAGGACCAATTGGACAGTGATCTTGGTCCTTCCTTCCTTCCTTCCTTCCTTCCTTCCTTCCTTCCTTCCTTCCTTCCTTCCTTCCTTCCTTCCTTCCTTCCTTCCTTCCTTCCTTCCTTCCTTCCCTCCTTCCCTCGCTTCTATGGTGTATAGTGTTAGAATGCAGTATTGCAGGCTAATTGTGCCCACAGCCAGGAGTTCAATCCTGACCATCTCAAGGTGGACTCAGCCTTCCAACCTTCCGAGGTGGGTAAAATGAGGAGCCAAATTGTTGGGGGCAAGATACTGACTCTGTAAACCGCTTAGAGAGGACTAAGTAAAAGCACTGTGAAGCGGTATATAAGTCTAAGTGCTATTGCTATCTTAATCTCTACTCCACCCTAGAAGAAGATCCTGGAATTCTTAGATTGTTAACTTCTTCTGAAGGACATGAAGTTGTTTTTCACAGTGGTGAAATCCATTTTTTTTTTACTACCGTTTCTATGGGCATAGCTTGGTGGGGCGTGGCAGAGGAAGGATACTGCAAAATTCCCATTCCCTCCCCACTCCTGGGGGAAGGATATTGCAAAACCTCCATTCCTACCCCACTCGGGAGCCAGCCAGAGGTGGTATTTGCTGGTTCTACTCAAAATTTCCGCTACCGGTGCTCCAGAACCTGTCAGAACCTGCTGGATTTCCTGGTTTTTCACCTCTCTTTTGTTTGCAGGCCACTCTTCAAATTTTTGGCTTTCTGGGCAAAACTGAGCTGAATTGAGTTGAATTCTAACCCTTAAAAAGGTCTACACACACACACACACACCTACCTCTCACAAAGGAAGGGACAGCTTCCAAATTCAGCATTTAGGAAAGGATTGCGACAGCACACCTATGGAAAAAAAGAAGAAATTGCAATTCCCATTTCCCTATCCTACCCGCTTTGTTTCAAGTTGCCCTAGATCAGGGAGTCTGCAAACTTGGCTCTTTTAAGACTTGTGGACTTCAACTCCCAGAGGAAGTTAGCCCCCAGCCTTCTCCTAGAAGAATGAAATATTCTAGGAAATATCAAAAAGGCAGAATATTATACCTCCCTGGATGAGAAAAGGAGAAATGTGCTCTTGGAAAGCAGTCCCCACCTTTTTTAATAGCCCCAGAAAGACTGGTGCCAGGGGGTTGGACTAGGTGACCTCCAAGGTCCCTTCCAACTCTACTGTTACTAAGACAAAAGACTGGGCCAGCTTATCTACAAAACAAAAGACCTTCACCCTTAGGACATGATAGGATTAGCCCTCACTCAAGATCCAAACCAGGACAAAACCATTAAGCCTTAATAGCAGGGGTGGGATTCTACAGGCTCGGACCGGTTTGGGTGAACCGGTCGCTCCAACGATCAGCTGGGAAGTGCGCGATCATCGAACCGGTTGTTAAACCAGCAGGATTCCACCACTGCAAAATAGGAAGCAGCCTCCATGTTTCCAAGGTCTTTCTTCCCACTTGGAACTGAATCCAGATGGACATTTCTTCCGACAAATCCTTTGTTCATTTCTCTCTGGATCCCCGGGTTCCTGCCCCCCATCTCACCCCACCCCACCCCCAGGCAGTGGATCTCCTTACCGAAGAGCAATGGCACAAGGGAGAGGCTGCTGGTCCAGGTGAGGGATCCCAGCAAAGCCCCAGCAATGATTCCTGTGCTATATTTCACAGCAGCTGATCCTGAAACGACAAATTCCGCGTTTGGTTAGTTTTTGCAGGCCTACCTGCATTTTGTCAACATCTGCCATTGAACGAAGGATTCAGGTAAATGCCTATGGAGGTTCTCAGTCATCCAACCCCCAATGGGTTGTTGTTTTTTTTCAAGAGGCAACTGGACTTCTGGTTTTTCTTTTGAAGACGTTTTGCCACTCATCCCAAGAAGCTTCTTCAGCTCTGAGTAGATAGTGGGGAATGGAAGGATTTATATGCTCCTTGCACACTGGTGGTCATTTGCATTCTTTTAGAGCAGGGGTCTCCAACCTTGTCAACTTTAAGACTTGTGGACTTCAACTCCCAGAATTCCTCAGCCAGCAAAGCTCCACAAGTCCACAAGTCTTAAAGTTGACAAGGTTGGAGACCCCTGTTTTAGAGCAGTGGTTCTCAACCTTTCTAGTGCTGCGACCCCTTTAATACAATTCCCCACAATGTGGCGACCCCAACCGTAAAATTATTTTCGTTTTGAATTTATCGCGCCCGAAGCTGTCTTGGCTAGCGATCTGAACTGCTTGCGATTGCCTTGAGGACGGAGGCATTAAAGCGGAGACTCCTCCCCTATTAAGTTTATGGCGCCTGAAGCCAGATTAGGCTAGCGATTGGGAGTGATTGCAGCTGGCTTGAGACGGAGACATCAGAGCAAAGATTTCTTCTCTCTTTTTTAATTCATTGCGCCTGAAGCCGAATTCGGCTAGCGATTCGAAGAGCCTGCAGCTAGCTTGTGGAGTCAACCATTGGAGCGCGATTCTTCGACTCGCAAGTATACTTCCCATATTTCCGATGGTCTTAGGCGACCCCTGGCAAATCGTCATTCGACCCCCAACGGGGTCGCGACCCACAGGTTGAGAACCGCTGTTTTAGAGAGTTGTTGAGGCCATTTGCCCCCCTCTCAACAGAGCGGGAGGGACTACAACCTCATCCATCTCCAGTCTACAACATAATCCTGTCAACAGTTCCAAGAAGGCTCCAAGCCTATTTGCACCACTCAAGTGACCCTGAGGACACAGATAAACCTCCAAATGGCCTCAAGGACTTTCTAATAAGAATGCAAATGACCGGCTGTCCGCAAGGAATATAAATCCTTCCATTCCCCCCACCATCCACTCAGAGCCGAAGAAGCTTCTTGGGATGAGAAGCGAAGCGTCTTCAAAAGAAAAACCAGAAAGTCCAGTTGCCTCTTGAAAAAAAGTACTGGCTGGAGATTGGAAATAGTGCACAATAATGAAAGGGGAGACATTACAAGTGTAAAGTGTTTGTAAGATAGTGTATAAAATGTATACATTTAATATTATGAGTGATAGAAATTATAGAGTAATAAGGGATAATGGGACAAGACGAATATAAACATTATACGGTAGAAAGGGGAGAAAATGTAAATATTAGAAGATTACCGCTACAAAACAGTTGCAATAAGGGAATATATGTTATGCGTTTTGTTGTGTTGTGTTGTGTTGTGTTATAAAGAAAAAAGAAAAAAAAAAGAAAAAGAAAAAAGTACCTTTGGGACAAAAATCCAGGTCGTCCTCATCTTACGACCACAACCGAAGCCCAAAATTTCTGTTGCTAAGTGAAACGTTGGTCAAGTGGCTTTTGTCGCATTTTACAAAACTTTTCTTGCCACGGTTGTTAAACAAACCACTGCATTTGTTAAATTAGTAACACGGTCGTTAAGGGAACCCATGGACTTCGCTGGTCAGAAGGTTGTTAAAACGGGATTGGACCACCCTTTGCCTGAAATGGTAGAGGCCCTCCTGCTACAGCAAGGGGTCAGACTAGAAGACCTCAAGGACTCTTCCGCTCTATTGCTCTTATTATTCTGTTACTCTGTTATTGGGAGAGGATCCCACTGGCGTTCGTAGACAATAAATACCACGGGTGGTTCTTTGTCTGGAAGTAAATCCACATGTCCAGATAAAATAACAAAACGAGGGTGTGTGTGTGTGTGGAGAACCTGCTCCCCCATTTGCCAGCTGTTGGGTCACAACTATGTTGTGATAGAGACACCTTCCCCCCTCGGCAACCATTCTGGGAACGTTTCCACCCACAACAAGCTCTCGGAAATGTGTCCTGCGGCTCGGAACGGTCGTTTATTCTGTAACGTCGTCCCCTTTCTCCCATATGCAGAGAAATGCAAATTTAACTATAATTAGTTAGCTTTGGACAGGCAACTCTTCATGGCTGCAACCCTCGGGACGTGCCACCCTCTGCTCTATTGAACTCAGGGACAGTTATTTTTCTGCAGATGTGACTATGAGGAAGCATTTTATTTTTTTTGGTAGTGTGTTTAAATTTAAGTAGAAGGCCTGAGGTGCTTTTTCTTGCTTTCTTTTGGTTCTCCCTGCTCCATCTTATGATTTTCTTGAACTACTTGAGAATAAGCTTGCTTTAGGCGGTACATGGAATGGCTGAATAGATTTAAAAGTCAGCAATTGTACGACGTAACCTGAGTTGTCAGGCCACTTCAAGCTAGGAGCATACCGCTGAGATTATATTTATAGCTCTGTAAAGCCCTCTGAACTCTCTGAGCTTGGTTGCTTTCTTGCAGACGTTTTGTGACCCAACTAGGGAACATCATCAGTGCTAGAAGGGAGTGGGAAGGAGGAAGAGGAGGAGGAAGAGGAAAGAGGAGGAGGTGGACTGTGGGGTCCTTGGTACTCTCTGAGCTTGGTTGTTTTCTTGAAGACGTTTCATGACCCAACTAGGGAACATCATCAGTGCTAGAAGGGAGTGGGAAGGAGGAGGAGGAGGAGGAAGAGGAAGGAGGAGGAGGAGGACTGTGCGATCTTTGATACCCTCTGAGCTTGGTTGCTTTCTTGCAGATGTTTCATGACCCAACTAGGGAACATCATCAGTGCTAGAAGGGAGTGGGGTTTGTGAAGAGGAGGAGGAGGAGAAGGAGGAGGGGGACTCAAATCTTCATCTCAGTTCAGTGACCAGAATAAAACAATACATACCACTCGTTCTGACCCTTAACTGCATCTGGCTTTGATAGCACGTGTTCTGCTGTCTGGTTCCCGTCCCTTTGCCGGAGTTTTGGTTTGAAGACACGTTGACATAAACAGAGTAGTTTCCAGAATCAGCGACGGTTATCTGGTTCAGATGCAAGGTACAGCCACGTTTGATCGTCTGTTGCTGGTTCTGTTGCTTGTTTGGAGACACTTCTCCAAAATTTTGGAATACTTTCTCCACTCCAGACTGGGTCTTTTGTTTCCATTGGCAGAAGTTAAATGTGTCTGGGATGCCTCGGGGACTCAGCGTGACATGCTGGCCAACAAGGGGACTTGTGGTATTGATAGTGATATGGATTTCATCTGCAAATCAAGGTAATTAAAAGAACATCCCATTATTTTATTTTATTTATTTATCAGATACAGAAGGATCTTGACAGACCTGAACACTGGGTGCTATCTAACAAAATGAAATTCAACAGTGAAAAAAGTAAGGTTCTACATTTAGGTAAAAAAAACAAAAAACAAAATGCACTGGTACTGCATATGTGGTACCTTGCTCAATAGTAGTAACTGTGAGAGGGATCTTGGAGTCCTAGTGGACAACCATTTAGATAGGAGCCAGCCGTATGCAGCAGCTGCCAAAAAAGACAACAAAGTTCTGGGCTGCATAAACAGAGGGATAGAATCAAGATCACGTGAAGTGTTAGTGCCACTTTATAATGCCTTGGTAAGGCCACACTTGGAATACTGCATCCAGTTTTGGCCGCCACGATGTAAAAAAGATGTTGAGACTCTAGAAAGAGTGCAGAGAAGAGCAACAAAGATGATTAGGGGACTGAAGACTAAAACATAGGAAGAACGGTTGCAGGAACTGGGTATGTCTAATTTAATGAAAAGAAGGACTAGGGGTGACATGATAGCAGTGTTCCAATGTCTCAGGGGCTGCCACAAAGAAGAGGGAGTCGGGCTGTTCTCCAAAGCACCTGAGGGTAGAACAAGAAGCAATGGGTGGAAACTGATCAAGGAAAGAAGCAACTTAGAACTAAGGAGAAATTTCCTGACAGTTAGAACAATTGATCAGTGGAACAACTTGCCTCCAGAAGCTGTGAATGCTTCAACACTGGAAGTTTTTAAGAAGATGTTGGATAACCATCTGACTGAGATGGTGTAGGGTTTCCTGCCTAAGCAGGAGGTTGAACTAGAAGACCTCCAAGGTCCCTTCCAACTCTGTTATTATTTATTTATTTATTTATTTATTTATTTATTTATTTATTTATTTATTTATTTATTTATTTATTTATTTATTTATTTATTTATTTATTTATTTATTTATTTATTTATTTATTTGCTGGATCCCCGTGCTTCACTACGAAACTATGTGATCGGGCTTGATAAATCAACACTTACAGCTTGAATCCTCCCCTATCCTATCCTCTTCTCTCCCTCAGCCTTGCCCCACAGAAACATCTCCTATCCTCTCCCCTTCTCTCCCTCAGGCTTTCTAGCCCCTTCTCTCCCTCAGCCTTGCCCCACAGAAGCCTCCCCTATCCTCTCCCCGTCTCTCCCTCAGCCTTGCCCCACAGAAACATCTCCTATCCTCTCCCCTTCTCTCCCTCAGGCTTTCTAGCCCCTTCTCTCCCTCAGCCTTGCCCCACAGAAGCCTCCCCTATCCTCTCCCCATCTCTCCCTTAGCCTTGCCCCACAGAAACATCTCCTATCCTCTCCCCTTCTCTCCCTCAGGCTTTCTAGCCCTTTCTTCTCCATGAGGCGTGCCCCACAGAAGCCTGTCCCTATGCTGTCCCCTTCTCTCCAGAGTTATTTTCAACTTGGGAGGGGGAGTAGAACGTCTAACTCATTAGCATCAGAGCGTGTTAATAATAATAATATAAGAATATATTATTAGCGCGCGCTGTTCTACCTACCCCATGCCTCCTTTTGCCGTGCACTGCATACATGCGCACCTTGAATTTGGGGCGTAGTATGGACTGCGCATGCGCACCCAGCAAACCGGTAGTAAACCGGTTCAGATTTCACCCCTGAGATTAGGCATTACCGGGGTGAATACAGTCTGGGAGATGACTTTTGAAAACTTACCACAAAAAATCAGAGAAATGAAACCGACATAGACCTCTGGTTCCGTCCCTTGCTGCTTTGCAGGAGGAACAGTAACTCTGACTGTATACATTCCTCGATCCGATGACCTCAGATTTTTGATAGTCAAGGAACAATTCTGATGTACCACGACGACTTGGGAAGCGTTAGCCGTGTTCAGTTTTGTACCGGAGGCAAAAATAATTTTGTTCCCAGAAGGCTGCGTCCACTCGCATTGTACAGATCCCTCCCGGATATTCATGGGATTCAGGATGATACTTTGACCCTGGATGGGGTGTTTAGGTACAGAAGCCACAGTTAAATTTCCCTGAGCTGCCACCAGCTGCAACAAACCGCTTAGGATGCAACCTGCAAAGAAGTAAGTGGGATGGGGGGGAGAAGGGAGGGGAAACCACAAAGTTATTTCAGTCTCGTAGCTTTTTCTCTGCAACTCTTGCTAACCACACCATGCCCCACCCTGAAGTTCTCCATCAAAGGAGGGAGGAGGCCTGAGAAGGGGATTCCATATATGGATGCTCTCTGTGTTCAGCCCAGCCCATTCTGCTAGACTTCCCTTTCTAGCCCCATCTTGGCGTTTTGACATATTTTTTGACATATGACTGCATGCCACTGCTCGAGTCAAGAGAACAAGTGATAGACTCTCAGGTTGGGTGGAGAAGGAAACACCCAAGCCAATAGTCAAGTTATTTGGGGCCATAAGCCAGCCACTCCATCAACCAACCAACTAACCAACCAACCAACCAACCAAGTCTGGTGTTTTGGTGGTAAAGGGACCAAGCTAGAAACCAGGAGACAGTGAGTTCTAGTCCCACCTTAGGCATGAACGCCAATTGGGTGACTTTGGGCCAATCGCCAGGAAATGGTGAGTTCTAGTCCCACCTTGGGCATGAAAGCCAATTGGGTGACTTTGGGCCAATCGCCAGGAAACGGTGAGTTCTAGTCCCACTTTAGGCATGAAAGCCAATTGGGTGACTTTGGGCCAATCGCCAGGAAACAGTGAGTTCTAGTCCCACCTTGGGCATGAAAGCCAATTGGGTGACTTTGGGCCAATCGCCAGGAAACAGTGAGTTCTAGTCCCACCTTGGGCATGAAAGCCAATTGGGTGACTTTGGGCCAATCGCCAGGACACGGTGAGTTCTAGTCCCACCTTAGGCATGACAGCCAATTGGGTGACTTTGGGCCAATCGCCAGGAAACGGTGAGTTCTAGTCCCACCTTAGGCATGACAGCCAATTGGGTGACTTTGGGCCAATCGCCAGGAGACGGTGAGTTCTAGTCCCACCTTAGGCATGACAGCCAATTGGGTGAATTTGGGCCAATCGCCAGGACACGGTGAGTTCTAATCCCACTTTAGGCATGTAAGTCAGATGGGTGTCCTTGGGCCACTTCACAGGGTGGTTGTTGTGAGAGAAGGACGAAGTAATTAGGTACGTTGGCCCCCTTGAGTTACTTATAAACAAACAAGCCAACAAACAAACTTCTCCCCCCTCTCCTATAGTACATAACAAGGTAGCAATAGATATCTTGAACGTAGGCTTCATGTACCATCTAGTAGTTGGTGGTATGTGAGAAGACTATGCTGGCTTGCAATGTAGCTTCCAGGTTAGTGATTCTAGTTCGCGTACATTGACTGGATTGAGGATATGAAAAACTGGCCAGTGTTCCCATGAGCAGGGAAGGCAACAAAGTCTATTTCTTTCTCTTGTAAAAAGTCAGCCAGTTTGGGTTGCTGGTAAAAGCATCACAATAGAAACTGGGAGATCTAGTCGTGCCCCCCCCCCCTTAGACATAAAGTCAGTGGGTGACCTTGGGCCAGTCAGTTTCTCTCAGCCCTAGAAAGGAGGCGATGACAAACCACTTCCTGAAAATCCTTGCAAAGAGAAGTGCAGGGAGTTGCCCAAATAGTCACCAGAACTCAACACTGACTTGAAAGCGCGCGCACGAACAAACACACACACACACACAAAATCCAATAACAAAAAACACCTCCATTTCCTTCTCTAGAAACCTCCATTTCCTTCTCGAAAACGCATGATGTGAAAGCCTTGATTGAAAGTCGCAAAAAGTGAAAGAGATCAGTTATTTTGAGGCTTATTTGGTGATGCCCATAACGGAAAAACGGAATTGGAAGGGACCTTGGAGATCTTCTAGTCCAACCCCCTGCTCAAGCAGGAGACCCCTATACCATTCCAGACAAATGGTTGTACAACCTCTTATTAAAAGCCCCCCACCCCCACCTGTCGTCGTGGAGCACCCACAACTTCTGGTTAATTGTTCTCACTGTTAGGAAATTTCTCCTCAGTGCTAGATCGGGTCTCTCTTTGATTAGTTTCCATCCATTGTTTCTTGTCTCGTCTTCTGGTGCTTTGGAGAATAAGTTGACTTTTTTGAGATAGCCCTGGGGCGAAATGCTCCCGGTTCGGACCGGATCTCCCAATCCGGTAGCGATGGTGGCAGGTGGTTCGGAGAACCAATAGCAAAAATCCCTGCCCCACCGCCATATCCAGCTGAGCTGCGCGATCATCAAAGGGTTGTTTTTTTTTTTACTTTTAAAAGCATTTTTTTCTTCGGCCAAAAAAATGCTTTTAAAAGTAAAAAAAAAAAGCCCCTGATGATCGCACGGCTCAGCTGGGATTGTCAGAGGCTTTTAAAACCTCTTTGGCAGAAGAGGTTGTAGAAAAAATTCTTTTAAAAAGCTCCTCTGACGATCCCAGCTGAGTTGCCTGATCGTCAGAGGCTCTTTTTTTTTCTTTTAAAGGCAAAACAAAAATGCTTTTAAAAGAAAAGAAAAGCCTCTGACGATCAGGCAACTCAGCTGGGATCGTCAGAGGAGTTTAAAGCATTTTTCTTCGCCAAAAATGCTTTTAAAAGTAAAAAAAAAAAGTCTCTGATGATAGCGCGGCTCAACTGGGATTGTCAGAGGCTTTTAAAACCTCTTTGGCTGAAGAGGTTGTAGAAAAAATGCTTTTAAAAGGCTCCTCTGATGATCCCAGCTGAGTTGCCTGATCGTCAGAGGCTTTTTTTTCTTTTAAAGGCAAAAAAAAATGCTTTTAAAAGAAAAGAAAAGCCTCTGACGATCAGGCAACTCAGCTGGGATCGTCAGAGGAGCCTTTTAAAAGCATTTTTTCTACAACCTTTCGGCTGACGAGGTTGTTGAAAAAATGCTTTTAAAAGTAAAAAAAAAAAAAGTTGGCTATGCCCTCCCATTCCCATTACCCCCCCCACCAAGCCACGCCCACAGAACCGGTAGTAACAAATTTTACATTTCACCCCTGTGACAGCCCCTCAAATATCGAAAGAATGCTGTCATGTCTCCCCTAGTCCTTCTTTTCATTAAACTAGACATACCCAGTTCCTGCAACCGTTCTTCATATGTTTTAGCCTCCAGTCCCCTAATCATCTTGGTTCCACTTTTCTGCAGCCTTTCCAAAGTCTCTATATCTTTTTTTTATAGTGTGATGACCAAAACTGGATGCAGTATTCTAAGTGTGGTCTTACTAAGGCTTTATAACACGGTATTAATAGTTGGGATAGGCATAGGAATCACACAAAAAAGTTGTAGCTTGGCATGTAAAAGGAATAAATGATTAAGAGCGCCTAAAGTTGTAGATTAAATGCGTAAATATGTATGTCGTGCATTTGCGAAACGAAGACGAAATGCGTGGCAGAAAGAAGTGAAAATAATGAATGGTAGTGGTGTAGACGCCACTTAATTAGATTTCCCTTTCTTTTGTTTTTATTGTCTTAATATTTTTCCCCGCTGTTTCCTTCCTCTTTTCTCTGCGCTTCGTGTAATGTAAATTACCCTGAGCAATTTACAAGGAGAAGAATAGAGAGACTTATTAAAAAGTCTTATTAAAAAGTATTAAATATGAGCCAGCAAGTGTGCAGCAGCTGCCAAAAAAGCCAACACAGTTCTAGGCTGCATAAACAGAGGAACAGAATCAAGATCAATTGAAGTCTTAATACCACTTTATAATGCCTTGGTAAGACCATACTTGGAATATTGCATTCAGTTTTGGTTGCCACGATGTAAAAAAGAGGTGGAGACTCTAGAAAGAGTGCAGAGAAGAGCAACCAAGATGATTAGGGGACTGGAGGCTAAAACATATGAAGAACAGTTGCAGGAACTGGGTATGTCTAGTTTAATGAAAAGAAGGACCATGATCGCAGTGTTCCAGTATCTCAGGGGCTGCCACAAAGAAGAGGGAGTCAAGCTATTCTCCGGAAGGGAAGGACAAGAAGCAATGGGTGGAAACTAATCAAGGAGAGAAGCAACCTAGAGCTAAGGAGAAATTTCCTGATAGTTAGAACAATTAATCAGCGGAACAACTTGCCTCCAGAAGTTGTGAATGCTCCAACACTGGAAGAGTGTTTTTAATAAGATGTTGGATAACCATTTGTCTGAAGTGGTATAGGATTTTCTTCCTAAGTAGGGGGTTGGACTAGAAGACCTCCAAGGTCCCTTCCAACTCTGTTATTCTATCTATTCAATTCACAAGTCTATTCTTCTCTAACTTTATCAGAACATGAAATATTTGCCCTCTAAGGATGCTAACAATCTGTTCCATTTCCCGCCCCCCATTTAGCCGTATACAAATAAATACCAAGTTTGTTAGCTGTGCTAATCTGGCAAAAATCATTCTGATGCACTAAACCAGGGGTCTCCAACCTTGGCAACTTTAAGACTTGTGGACTTCAACTCTCAGAATTCCTCAGCCAGCTTTGCTGACTAAGAGTTGAAGCCCTCAAGTCTTAAAGTTGCCAAAGTTGGAGAGCCCTGCACTAAGATGTCTTTGATCAATGGGCAGCCCTTATGCACATACCCCGAAGAGTAATTAAAAATACGCAATGCCAGTTTGCCTCCAAGAGGTTTCTAGAAGAAAGTTTGCTGTTTTGGACTCACCTGCGAGAAAAAGAGCTGTTTGAGGTCCCATTTGGCTTCTGAAAGGCTCCATGGATTCTTAGTCCTCCAGGTAAGGTCAACAGAATTAAAGAGTGGGATCTTCTGAGACCTTTGTGGTTTAGCACCTCTTGGTGTTGATGTGATAAAGATCCCGGCCCTTCTGCTTTTGTCAACAGAGGACGGGAAGGAAGGAAGAGCTGTTACCCAAGGGGTGTGGTGGATGCTACGCTGATCACAAGAACTTCCTCTCACTTTTGGGTTGTTTTGAGCGGTTACACCACCTAAAATGACTAAGGCAGAATCTTAACATGTCTGCCACCCAGCTCCACCTCGTGAGGAGACCGCTGGAAATCTAGCGGCAATCACCTTGTGTTTCCCTCAGAGATTCCCCCGAGAGTTTTTGGATTCACATGGATGTGGTTTGACCATCGGAAATGTGAGCTTGGCATTGCTTCGGTCCCCTTGCAAAAGGAGAGACGAGGAAGGGTAACCTGTTGCGTAGTTTGCACTGGGAAAGGTGGCGACACGTGGTTTACGGGCCAAAGTAGACCTCTGAAGTTCTGCAGGTGCAGAGATTCTGCAAATGCACACACACACAGACACAGACACAGACACAGACACACACACACACACACACACACACACACACAGAAATAAAGTGTTTTTCTGTCGAAGCACCTGGTCTGCCCCAATATGGCTAGGGTAAGGATACGGCTAGCTGATGAGAACTAAATAGCTTGAGACAGATCTATACTAATCTCCCTTTATTTGTTTATCAGTAAAATATATTTGGTTTCTGAGGTTTTCGCGGGTGTTTGTATGTAGGTCTTTGGTTATTCGGGTTTTCTCCCGCGTAAAATTGGAAGTGTCTTGGCGACGTTTCGACGAAGTCTCATTCGTCATCTTCAGGCTTCAGCTTCGTGCTTTTGGGAGCAACATATATATATGTTTTCTGAGGTTTTCGCGGGTGTTTGTATGTAGGTCTTTGGTTATTCGGGTTTTCTCCCGCGTAAAATTGGAAGTGTCTTGGCGACGTTTCGACGAAATCTCATTCGTCATCTTCAGGCTTCAGCTTCTTGCTCCCAGAAGCACAAAGCTGAAGCCTGAAGATGACGAATGAGACTTCGTCGAAACGTCGCCAAGACACTTCCAATTTTACGCGGGAGAAAACCCGAATAACCAAAGACCTATATATATATATATATATATATTTGTTTTCTGAGGTTTTCACGGGTGTTTGTATATAGGTCTTTGGTTGTTCGGGTTTTCTCCCGTGTAAAATTGGAAGTGTCTTGGCGACGTTTTGACGAAGTCTCATTCGTCATCTTCAGGCTTCAGCTTCGTGCTTCTGGGAGCAATCGTGCTGAAGCCTGGGAGCACGAAGCTGGGAGCACGAAGCTGAAGCCTGAAGATGACGAATGAGACTTCGTCGAAACATCGCCAAGACACTTCCAATTTTACACGGGAGAAAACCCGAACAACAAAGACCTATATATATATATATATATATATATATATATATATATATATATATATATATATATATATATATATATATATATCACACACACATCTATCTCTATCTCTATCTCTAACTCTATCTCTATCGCTATCTCTATCTCTATGTCTATCTCTCTCTTTCTCTCTCTCTCTCTCTTTCTCTCTCTCTCTCTCTCTCTCTCTCTCTCTATCTATCTATCTATCTATCCAGTGGTGGGATTCAAGTAATTTAACAACCGGTTCTCTGCCCTCATGATTTCTTCCAACAACCAGTTCAGCAAACTGCTCAGAAAGTTAAAAATCGGTTCTCCCGAAGTGGTGCGAACTGGCTGAATCCCACCACTGTATCTCTCTCTCTCTACTTCTCTCTCTCTCTCTCTCTCTCTCTCTATTTCTCTGTCTCTATCTCTCTACCTCTACATCTCTCTCTCTCTCTCTCTCTCCCCCTGCCGTACAACTCTTCTCTAGGGTAATTCGCTTTGGCTAGATGGACAGGCAGCCTATCAACAGAACAAATCGACAAAGAAATAAATATACTATTTTCTCCACCCTGCTTTTACTTCAAGCACAGGCTGAGGAAAGAGATGGTTTGGTGGCATTGATATTACCGCTTGAGATTGCACTAGTGAGGTCACACTTGGGTCCATTCCTGTCACACACAAAAAAAGATTTTGAGGCCCTGGGAAGAATTCAGAAAAGAGCTAGAAATAGGGTAAGGGGTATGAAGGCTAAACCGTATAATGAATAGCTGAGGGAACCAGGAAAGTATAGTCAAATCAGCGGTGGGTTGCTACCGTTTCGCCCCAGATCTCTCTGCGCATGTGCAGAAGCTTCTGCACATGTGTGCGAGCGCCTGCCCATCCACAAGCAAACCGGTAGCAGCTGAAATTGAAACCCACTACTGAGTCAAATGAAGAGACGGATTAGAGGTGACACGATGGTAGTCGAATACCAGTGGACTTCAACTCCCAGAATTCCCCAGCCAGCGATGCTGGCTGGGGAATTCTGGGAGTTGAAGTCCACCCTGTCTTCAAGTTGCCAAGGTTGAGAAATACTACCTTAGTAAAATGCAACCCAGTTTACTCATCTCCCCTTCGACCCCCTGGCCAGTTGCACAATTGCTTCCAGAGGTCCGTGTGTGGCAAGAAGTAGCTACAAGCTCTGCGGAGAAGATTGAGCAAGGCGTTTTCTGTTAGCGAGCGCGTTGCCCCATCCATCGTCCCTCTCGTCTCAACCACAGACCTGATGACCGTCAGGAAAAAAATCAACGTCCGTCTGAAACGCTGGAAAGATGAGACCAATCCGTTGGGTCATCTTCTCTACCTCTGAAGATGATTTCCCACCTGACAGTCATGTTAGAAAGTGTCCTCATTGGTAGGATTTTGTGTTGAGTTGATGAAATGTTTTGATTGTCGGGCATTTTGCTTCACCGCGTGATTGGCAACCTGGAAAAAGATGAGTCATCTAGGCCCGCTGGAGAAAAACATGGTTTCCTGCTAATGTTTCTTTAGATCAACGGTTCTCAACCTATGGGTTGGGACTCCGTTGGGGGTCGAATGACAATTTGCCAGGGGTCGCCTAAGACCATTGGAAATATGGGAAGTATACTTGCGAGTCAAAGAATCGCGCTCCAATGGTTGACTCCACAAGCCAGCTGCAGGCTCTTCAAATCGCTAGCCGAATTCGGCTTCAGGCGCGATGAATTAAAAAAGAGAGAAATCTTTGCTCTGATGTCTCCCTCTCAAGCCAGCTGCAATCACTCCCAATCACTAGCCTAATCTGGCTTCAGGCGCGATAAACTTAATAGGGGAGGAGTCTCCGCTTTAATGCCTCCGTCCTCAAGGCAATCGCAAGCAGTTCAGATCGCTAGCCAATACGGCTTCAGGCGCGATAAATTCAAAATGAAAATAATTTTACGGTTGGGGTCGCCACATTGTGGGGAATTGTATTAAAGGGGTCGCAGAACTATAAAGGTTGAGAACCACTGCTTTAGATTGATAGATAGATAGATAGATAGATAAATAGATAGATAGATAGATAGATAGATAGATAGATAGATAGATAGATAGATAGATAGATAGATTTTTTATTTTATTTTTTAATATAATAATTCCATCTTCAATTAAACAGTGTGTCGTCTGGGTACAAATATCTTTGTAAAATGATAATCAAGATTTACAACAATATTCATTAAAGATAAAGGTAAAGGTTCCCCTCGCACATATGTGCTAGTCGTTCCCGACTCTAGGGGGCGGTGCTCATCTCCATTTCAAAACCAAAGAGCCAGCACTGTCCGAAGACGTCTCCGTGGTCATGTGGCCGGCATGACTCAACGCCAAAGGCGCACGGAACGCTGTTCCCTTCCCACTAAAGGTGGTCCCTATTTTTCTACTTGCATTTTTTACGTGCTTTCGAACTGCTAGGTTGGCAGAAGCTGGGACAAGTAACGGGAGCTCACCCCATTATGCGTCACGAGGGATTCCAACCGCTGAACTGCCGACCTTTCGATCAACAAACGCCATGTCTTAGCCACTGAGCCACACTTCGTTACATTATTCATTACATTAGCATTAATTCTATAATAGTAAAATGATAATAGTAAACATAATAATCATGATATTTGCTTCTCTCTTAACATATTTTCTTTATTTCACTAATCTTTTTCTTTCGTTTCCCTGTTTCTAACTTCCATTTTTGTTATCCAACCATTGATAAAATAAGTCCTATGTCATATAATATTCAGTTTGTTCTTTTTTCCTTAATTGCAAGCGTTAGTCTATTCATTTCTGCACATTCTATTAATAATAATAATAATAATATTTTAATTTGTATACCGCCCTTCTCCCGAAGGACTCAGGGCGGTGAACAGGCAGATAAAATACAAATACACACAATAATTAAAAACATCCCTTAAAAAAACTAATTTAAATGCCCAAATGTTAAAAAACATACTCCCCCATAAAATCACAAAATTTTAAAAACCCATCCAATAAAGATAAAAATCAGGCTATTGTTTCCTGGCTGTTAAGTGAATCACTGGCTGTTAAGTGAATCACTGGCTGTTAAGTGAATCACTGGCTGTTAAGTGAATCACTGCCATGGCTAAATGCCTCCCATCCCACAGGATTTTTCTAAGCTTGCATCCTTAAGCATCCAGCTGAGCTGCAAAACACAACAGCGAATTGTATCACCCTGGGTGACTAAGACTCTATCGCAAACAGGATAAAATCTACAACACAAAAATTGCCAAATTCCTGTCCAGGATAACACGCAAAGCTTGCTTCACTTCCATTTCCTTTTGCTGATCTCTTCCAACCGTTTCTTTCTCCCCCACTTCTTCCTCTTCTCTTCTAGGTGTTGCTCACAGCTTATCAAAAAGGATCATTTCCTTGTTGCCGACACCTGGGTGTGAATCGGGACCATGCTGGTTTATGATCATAATAAAGACTAGGTGGATCCCTCAAGGAGGGCAGTAAAACAGAAGGGAAATTTAATCCATCTGCTCCATACAGATAGTCCTTCGTTCGTTTAGTGACCATTTGAAAGGGCATCAGTGCTGAAAAAAGGGACTTATGACTGTTTTTCTTTTCTCTCTCCCATTTGCAAAGGCGTGATGGGAACGATGAGAAGATTAATAGTAGTGCAGATTTAGTAAATTGTTTGACAGTGTTGAGGGTGGACATAAACTGTTCCAACTCCTACCCTCAAAACGACGCTATAGAGCACTGCACACCAGAACAACTAGACACAAGAACAGTTTTTCCCCGAAGGTCATCGCTCTGCTAAACAAATAATTCCCTCAACACTGTCAAACTATTTACTAAATCTGCACTATCTCATCGTTTCTATCACCCATCTCCTTCCACTTATGACTATACGACTAACTTTGTGGCTTGTATCCTTACGATTTATATTAATATTGTTTCCTGATTGCTTATTTGTACCCTATGACTATCATTAAGTGTTGTACCTTAGGATTCTTGACGAACGTATCTTTTCTTTTACGTACACTGAGAGCATTTGACTCTGTGGTCTCTTCCCAAAATCCCCAAAGCTTCAACCAAAAACTGTCTACTATTGACCTCACCCCATTCCTAAGAGGTCTGTAAGGGGCGTGCATAAGAGCACAAGAGTGCCTACCGTTCCTATCCTATTGTTTTGTTTCATTATATACAATTAATATAGTTATTACCTACTCATACTTATATATATATATATATATATGCTTATATACAGTGGTGGGATTCAAATCATTTAACAACCGGTTCTCTTCCCTAATGATTTCATCCAACAACCAGTTCATCAAACTGCTAAGAAAGTTAACAACCGGTTCTCCCGAAGTGGTGCGAACTGGCTGAATCCCACCACTGCTTATATATTGTATAGTTATTTCATGCTTACGCTTCTATATACTGTGTATTTCATGCTTACGCTTATATATACTGTGTGAGAAAATAAATAAATAAATAAATAAAAAATATGCACCAAGTCAAATTCATTGTGTATTCAATCACACTTGGCCAATAAATAATTCTATTCTATTCTATACTATTCTATTCCCTATTTGTATTTTTCCATTTTATTAACATATTTTCTCATTATCCATCACCTCTTAACCTTTTTACAATTCCATCATCTATTGACGTTTTAGTCAGCTTTTTGTCTCTCTCTCTCTTGGAATCTTATAGCTCTTTTTGATATTTTTATGCCTATTTTTATGAACATGGAAGCTCTTATTTTCATGAACGGATCCAAGAGATTCATTTCGTCTCCAGATCTGTGTGGGTTTCCTGGCGCTTAAATTGCATTGGGAGGTCTTTCATTGTTTTACTGAGATGGCCAAGTTGATGGCACATTTCGTTTTACGAGAGCTATCATTCAGGGGTGAAATGCTCCTGGTTCGGACCGGATCGCACAATCTGGTAGTGATGGTGGCCGCTGGTTCGGTGATCCGGTAGCGATGGTGGTCACTGGTTCAGCGATCAGGAAGCAATGGTGGAGCAAAGCTCCGCCCATCCGCTCGGATGTCATTACTTCCTGGTTTTGCACATGCGCAGAAGGTCTGTGTACGCATGTGGCTTTGCTCACGTGTGCAAACGGAGCATGCACCTGAACCGGTAAGGAAGGTAAGTAGATTTCACCCCTGCTATAATTCCTAAAAGCGGTCTTAGTCACTGAGCGGTGGCTCAGTGGCTAAGACGCTGTTCTAGTCGATCGAAAGGTTGGCAGTTCAGCGGTTCAAATCCCTAGTGCCGCGTAACGGGGTGAGCTCCCGTTCCTTGTCCCAGCTTCTGCCAACCCAGCAGTTCGAAAGCAGGTAAAAAATGCAAGTAGAAAAATAGGGACCACCTTTGGTGGGAAGGGAACAGCGTTCCATGCGCCTTTGGCGTTGAGTCATGCCGGCCACATGACCACGGAGACGTCTTTGGACAGCGCTGGCTCTTCGGCTTTGAAATGGAGATGAGCACCGCCCCCTAGAGTCGGCAACGACTAGCACATATGTGCGAGGGTAACCTTTACCTTTACCTTATAATTCCTAAAGTCCACGAGGATGGCAGAGTCCCCACCCCCCAAATACTGGCAATCTTCTGGATATGGTCTGGGTTTAAGACCTCAAAGTGTTTTACTAGAATTAAGTCATGGAAACAGAAGGAGAAGTAACCTTAAAGGCTCCAAAATGACCAAACATTTGTCACCCATGGCATCATGACCCAAACACTGGTCTTTCATAGTTGTTGTCCAACAACAGACGCAAATATATAAATCACAGGGTGGGCATTGGAAAGTCACAATACACATTTTTGTCATTTCCCTCTTATCCTCATCGCACGTGCTTATGAGTGTAGAACACCTTCTGATTTTTAATTTTACTTTTGAAAGGACCAGGCTGTAGTGTAATCCATCAGGTGGTGTCTTGCAAACAATTGTGGGCTGAATCCCAATAACTCCGTTTTGAAAAGGAGGAGCGGGTCGTAATTTCTCTAGATTGGACGAGGGGTTGCGATTTTGTTCTGTTTGTTTTTTTTTCCAAAACAATTAATTCTGGAGTTCTGCCCATGAATTATAGTGTATAAATTTCAACAGCATGTCTAAAGAAGGAAGAGAAAAGGGGAAGTTAAGAGAATAAATATTTTTATTCTGCATTTCTACACCAATAAAACAGATCAGGGACATTATTTTGGAAGTTTGTGGACAAGTTTAGAATTTTAAGAGAATTTGAGGGACAGTCCCCCAACATTGATTTAAGTAGAGATTTGCTAGTTTCTAATCTTCCTGCCTGCCTGCCTGCCATCAACGCCATCACTCTGCTAAACATATAATTCCCTCAACACTGTCAAACTATTCACTAAATCTGCACTACTATTAATCTTCTCATTGTTCCCATCACCAATCTCCTTTCACTTATGACTGTATGACTGTAACTTTGTTGCTGGCAATCCTTATGATTTATACTGATGTTGATTGTTTCCTGGTTGCTTATTGTACCCTATGATTATCATTATGTGTTGTACCTTATGATTCTTGATGAACGTATCTTTTCTTTTATGTACACTGAGAGCATATGCACCAAAGACAAATTCCTTGTGTGTCCAATCACACTTGGCCAATAAAGAATTCTATTCTATTCTATTCTATTCTATTCTATTCTATTCTATTCTATTCTATTCTATTCTATTTCTGTTTCTGTTTCTGTTTCTGTTTCTGTTTCAGTTTCATTTTCATTTTCTGTTTCTATTTCTATTTCTATTTCTTATACTATTCTATTCTATTCTATTCTATTCTATTCTATTCTATTCTATTCTATTCTATTTCATTCTGTTCTATTCTGTTTCTGTTTCTGTTTCTGTTTCTATTCTATTCTATTCTATTCTATTCTATTCTATTCTATTCTATTCTATTCTATTCTATTCTAATCTATTCTATTCTATTTTAGGACCACCTGTCCTAGTCTGGTCATTTTACTTGGGCAGGTAGAGTTTCAGTTTTAGGAAAGCTTTTTTTAAAAAAAATATAAATATAAATTATAGAAATTACATTGGAGGTGAATGTAATTTCCGGTATGAAATCATGCCTACAAGAACAAGGAATCCAAGCAAGGAACCCACAACTACTCCTGCTGTTTCCTTTCCCGTTAGAATGGTATTCCCGTCTTTTCCGGAAGATTCTAAAAAAAACAAAAAACCAGAATGAATTTAGCGGTCGGGTTATAGTTGTAGACTGATTATTTCTTACAGGTAATCTTCCACTGACAACTGCAATTGAGTCCAAAGGTCTGTTGCTGAAGCGAGACATTTGTTAAGTGAGTTTTCCCCTATTTTGCAACCTTTCTTGCCCTGCAGGTTGGATCTAAGTACCCCGCTGGTCGGATCTAAATACTCCGCTGGTCGGATCTAAATACCCCGCTGGTCGGATCTAAGTACCCCGCTGGTCGGATCTAAATACCCCGCTGGTTGGATCTAAGTACCCCGCTGGTCGGATCTAAATACCCCGCTGGTCGGATCTAAATACCCCGCTGGTCAGATCTAAGTACCCCACTGGTCAGATCCGGCCTCCGGGCCTTGAATTTGACCCCCCTGCTGTTGAGGGTATGAAAGGATCCCTTCTCTATTTACCTGTGATCTGTAACAACACTTCCCCTGTTTCATAGGCATTTTGGACAGTTCTTTTTTTCAGGATAACATAGAAACCGATGTCCTCCAACGTTAGATTAATGATGCTCAGAGAGCAATCCAGTTGTATCTGCTCACGGCCTGTGTAAGCGTTGCTGTAACTGACTCTGAGAATGGGGGATGTTTGGTAGCTCACGATTTCGTTCTTCTTCTGGACGGGACCTCGGAACCACCAGCACAGGGAGACGTTCTCCATGCTTCCTACTGGGATGAAGATGACTCTCCTCCCAACCAAAGGTCTGGGTGGCTCCGCTCTGACATCAATAGAGGTGTTGCCAGCTTGAGAAACCAAGATGCAAGACGAACCTAGAAGATAACCTATGAGAGCGGAGAGAGAGAGGGGGGGGGAGTGGGGGAGAGAGAGAGGAGAGAGAGAAAAAGAATGAGAGAGAGAGAGAATGAGAGAGAGAATGAGAGAGAGAGAGACAGAAACAGACAGAGAGAGAGAGAATAAGACAGAAAGAGAGAATGAGAAAATGTGGGAAAGAGAGAGAGAGAGAATGAGAGATGGAGAGAGGAAGAATAAGACAGAATGAGAGAGAGAGAGAGAGAGAATGAGAGAGAGAAACAGAGAAAGAGAAAGAGAAAGAGAATAAGACAGAGAGAATGAGAAAATATGGGAAAGAGAGAAAGAGAATGAGAGAGGAGAGAGAGAAAAGAATGAGAGAGAGAATGAGAGAGAGAATGAGAGAGAGAGACAGAAACAGACAGAGAGAGAGAGAATAAGACAGAAAGAGAGAATGAGAAAATGTGGGAAAGAGAGAGAGAGAATGAGAGATGGAGAGAGGAAGAATAAGACAGAATGAGAGAGAGAGAGAGAGAGAGAATGAGAGAGAGAGAAACAGAGAAAGAGAAAGAGAGAATAAGACAGAGAGAATGAGAAAATATGGGAAAGAGAGAGAGAAAGAGAATGAGAGAGGGAGAGAGAGAGAGAGTAAGACAGAAAGAGAGAATGAGGGAAAGAGAGAGAGAGAAGAAGAGAATGAGAGATGGAGAGAGGGGGAGAATAAGAGAGAGAGAGAGACAGAATGAGAGACAGAATGAGAGGGGGGAGAGAGAGAATAAGAGAATGAGAGAGAGAATAAGATGAGAGAATGAGAAAATGAGGGGGAGAGAGAGAGAAAGAGAATGAGAGATGGAGAGAGTGGGAGAATAAGACAGAAAGAGAGAATGAGAGAGAAAGAGAGAATGAGAGACAGAATGAGAGGGAGGGAAGGAGGGAGAGAGAGAGAGAGAGATTTAATCTATTCTTCCATTGATTGACAATTTGGGTTTAGGGCTTGTCAGAAGTTCCCAAAAGGGGATCACATGACTCTGGGACACTGCAACCGTCATACATACGAGCCAGTCGCTAAGTCTCCAAATTTTGATCACGTGACCGTTGGGAGGCTTCAACGGTCATAAGGGTGAAAGAGGGTCAGGTCACTTTTTTCAGTGCCCTTGTAACTTCCAACGGTCGCTAAACAAACTGTTGTAAGATGGGAACTTCCCGTACGCTAAACTGTAATCTTTTTCTGCTAAGGAAGCTGCGGTACGGCCTCTATTTATTTGGTTTTGCCCTTCTCTGCAGAGCGTCTTTCACCCTAGACCAGGGGTCTCCAACCTTGGCAACTTTCAACCTGGAGGACTTCAACTCCCAGAATTCTAAATGTTGGTCTATTTTTAGGGAGACTGTGGATTCTGGGAGGTTTTTTTTGTTTGTTTGTTTGTTTGTTTACATTTATACCCCGCCCTTCTCCGAAGACTCAGGGCGGCTTACAGTGTATAAGGCAATAGTCTCATTCTATTTGTATATTTTTTTACAAAGTCAACTTATTGCCCCCCCCCAACAATCTGGGTCCTCATTTTACCTACCTTATAAAGGGTGGAAGGCTGAGTCAACCTTGGGCCGGGCTCGAACCTGCAGTAATTGCAGGCTCTGTGTTCTAATAACAGGCTTCTCTACTGCCTGAGCTATCCCGAGTTGAAGTCTGCCAGGCTGAAAGTTGCCAAGGTTGGGAGACCCGTGCCCTCGACCACAGCCAGTCACCCCAAAGAGCCCCATTCTTTTACCTGCCAAGACCATTGCTGGCCAGAGCTTTCTTTGTCCAAAGGACCAGCAACCGCTCCTTGATGCTTCAGCCTCTCTAGGGAACTGGGGAGTATTATACATGATGGAGGATTCTTTTTAACCCTGCCAAATTCTTTGGGAGTCTTACCCACTTAGTATCTCGGGATCTTTTCTGGCTTAAAGAGCAGCATCTTCCCTCCCTCCCCCTTGAGCCCCCCCTCCCTCCAGGTCACAAGAAGAGGTAATAAAGCAGAGGTGTGAGCTAAGCTGACCTGGGAGAGCCTCTGTTTTGGAGGTGCCCAGCTCTGAACATTTGAACCAGGATCTCTCAGAAGCCATGGCTGAGGATATGGCTGAGGATAGGGGGACATCCCCCGGATCTGTTCGATGAAATGTTGGTCTGTTTTTAGGGAGATTGTGAGTAGATTTAGATTTAGATTCAGATGTTGTAGATTCAGCCGTAAATTCAAATTTAGATTTAGGTTTAGATTATTTAGATTTAGATTTTAGATGATTTTTATTTCAATTTTGATTTAGATGTAGATGTAGATGTAGATGATTTATATTTAGATAGACTTAGACTTAAATTTAGATTTTAGATTTAGATTTAAATTTTAGATTTTAGGTTTAGATTTTAGGTTTAGATTTTAGATTTAGATGATTTAGACAGACTTAATTTAGATTTTAGATTTAGATTTTAGATTTAGATTTTAGATTTAGATTTTAGATTTAGATTTTAGATTTTAGATTTAGATTCAGATTCAGATTCAGATTTAGATGATTTAGATTTAGACTTAGATTAGATTTAGTTTTAGATTTTAGATTTAGGTTTAGGTGTTTAAATTTTAGATTTAGATTCAGATTTAGATTATTTAGATTTAGACAGACTTAGATTTAAATTTAGATTTTAGATTTAGATTTAGATTTTAGGTTTAGATTTTAGATTTAGATGATTTAGACAGACAGATTAGATTTAGGTTTAGATTTTAGATTTAGATTTAGGTTTAGGTTTAAATTTTAGATTTAAATTCAGATTTAGATGATTTAGATTTAGACAGTCTTAGATTAGATTTAGATTTAGATTTAGATTTAGATTTAGATTTAGATTTAGATTTTAGATTTTAGATTTTAGATTTAGGTTTAGGTTTAAATTTTAAATTTAGATTCAGATTTAGATGATTTAGATTTAGACAGATTTAGATTTATAGATTTACATTCAGAGGCAGGTTCAGATTCAGAGGAAAATTCCGATTCTGATTCCAATTCCAATGATTCTGATTCTGATGCAGATTTAGTTTAGATTCAGATTCAGATATAAATTCAGATTTAAATTCAGATTTAGTTTTAGATTCAGATGTGGATTTAGTTGAAGTTTCAGATGTAGCTTCAGGTTCAAATTCGTAAGGCATATTTTTTTCCCCCTTTATAACTCCTCCCAGTCATGAAAAATCAATCCAATTTCGGAGGGCTCATTAAAGAACAACAAAGAGTGAAGCAACCAACACGCCAAATTAACAGGTGCGCCTAGGTAGAAAAAACGGGCAGAATATACAGGTTTCCAGTTATACATATTCATTCGACTACTTTTCATTCATTGAATGAAACAATAGCCCAACAATATTACATCATCAACAAATAAACATTTGTTCTTCAGGACGATTGCGCCCTAATTTTTTTGAAAATGTAAAATAGTATCTGTTGAACCAGGAAATGCTTATTTCTGCTGTCGGGCACTTGGGGGTTAATGTCCAAAATATGCACCATTTGAAACGATACAGGTCATTCTTGACTTACAACAGTTCATTTAGTGACCGTTGGAAGTTACGACAGCACTGACCAACGGGACCTGTATTTCTAATCCCAGTTTGACATCAAAAGCACATCTTCATCAATATATTAATATATAATATATATTATATTATATATTATATTATTATTATATTATTATATTATAATATTATTAATATTATAATATATAATAGACATGACCTGTTTTTAACACACAAAATCATCTATAGCAATATCCTTCCTATAAAAGACTACTTCAGCTTCAATCGCAATATTACAAGAGCAAAAAATAGATTCAAGCTTAATGTCAACCGCTTCAAACTTGATTGCAGAAAATATGACTTCTGTAACAGAGTTGTTAATGCTTGGAACTCATTACCTGACTCCATAGTCTCTACTCAAAATCCCAAAATCTTCAACCAAAAACTGTCTACTATTGACCTCACCCCATTCCTAAGAGGACTATAAGGGGCGTGCATAAGAGCACAAAAGTGCCTACCGTTCCTGTCCTATTGTTCCCTTCATTATATCAAATTAATATAGCTGATGCATATCTTGTTTACTTATATATATATATATATATATATATATATATATATATATATATATATATATATATATATATATATATATATATATTCTTCATGATATGTTGTTTTATTTATGACAATGTTTGTGTATACTGTTGTGACAAAATGAAATAAAAAAAAATATTCAAAGGAGCTAAAACATCATTCAAATTAGAGCAGCTGGAACAGTATCTCCATGGGGGTTAAAGACACTGGGCTGCTACCAAAACTCACTTAATTACTGTTACTAAATGTGCTCGGCAGCCAGAAATTTGGGCCTTGGTTGCGGTCATAAGTCGAGACGTACCCATATAAGGAAATAAATCTAACTTGGATTGTAAGCGGCCTAGAGCAGAGGTCTGCAAACGTGGCTCTTTTAAGACTTATGGACTTCAACTCCCAGAGTTGAAGTCCACAAGTCTGGGAGTTGAAGTCCACAAGTCTTAAAAGAGCCAAGTTTGCAGACCCCTGGCCTAGAGTTAGCTTTGCATGGATTTTCAGTTTAATAACCAACCAACCAACCAACTCCCTGGAAAATGAGTTTGGGTCAAGTCAAAGTTTGGACATTGAGGTCTTTTATTTCATCAATACAGGTGATGGATTTTTTTTTTATTTTTGATTTTTTTTGCTCCTGAGGACTTTGGAGGGTTTGCATTGTTGACTTTTGGAGTCAGCAGAATGTCCCTCAATATTTTGTCGTTGGGTCCCTGTAGATGGCATCGTTCTTGGCAGTGGTGGTGAAGGGGGGGAGACAGACGAGCAGGGGGTCTCTGGGCTGGTGGCTGATGCTTAGACTTGGATGTTAACAGGATTCCAGGCTAGAGTAATCTTCATTCTTCATTATCTGGAAGACAATGTTATTAGCAGTTATTACTGAGCCAGGGTGGCGCAGTGGTTAGAGTGCAGTACTGCAGGCTACTTCTGCTGCCTGCCGACTGCCTGCAATTTGGCATTTCAAATCTCACCAGGCTCAAGGTTGACTCAGCCTTCCATCCTTCCGAGGTCGGTAAAATGAGGACCCAAAATTGTTGGGGGCAAGATGCTGACTCTGTAAACCGCTTAGAGAGGGTTGTGAAGCATTGCAAAGCAGTATATAAGTCTAAGTGCTGTTGCTCTCTTCCTTCCTTCCTTCCTCCCTCCCTCCCTCCCTCCCTCCCTCCTATGGTGTGCAGTGACTAGCCTTGTGGTGCAACCAAAACAATCTGGAACTGAACACACTCAAAACCGTAGAAATGGTGGTAGACTTTAGGAGAAACCCTTCCATACTTCCACCTGTCACAATACTAGACAACACAGTATCAGCAGTAGAAACCTTCAAATTTCTGGGTTCTATCATATCGCAAGATCTAAAATGGACAGCTAACATCAAAAACATCATTAAAAAAGGACAACAAAGAATGTTCTTTCTGCGCCAACTCAGTAAGCTCAAACTGCCCAAGGAGCTGCTGATTCAGTTCTACACAGGAATTATTGAGTCTGTCATTTGCACCTCTATAACTGTCTGGTTCGGTTCTGCAACCCAACAAGAAAAACACAGACTTCAGAGGATAATTAGAACTGCAGAAAAAATAATTGCTACCAACCTGCCTTCCACTGAGGACCTGTATACTGCACAAATCAAGAAGAGGGGCGTGAAAATATTTACAGACCCCTCGCATCCTGGACATAAACTGTTTCAACTCCTACCCTCAAAACGACGCTATAGAGCACTGCACACCAGAACAACTAGACACAAGAACAGTTTTTTCCCGAAGGCCATCACTCTGCTAAACAAATAATTCCCTCAACACTGTCAAACTATTTACTGAATCTGCACTACTATTAATCGTTCCATAGTTCCCATCACCCATCTCTTTCCACTTATGACTGTATGACTATAACTTGTTGCTGGCAATCCTTATGATTTATATTGATATATTGACCATCAATTGTGTTGTAAATGTTGTACCTTGATGAACGTATCTTTTCTTTTATGTACGCTGAGAGCATATGCACCAAGACAAATTCCTTGTGTGTCCAATCACACTTGGCCAATAAAAATTCTATTCAGTGGTTAGAATGCAGCATTGCAGGCTAACTCTGTCCACTGCGAGGAGTTCAATCCTGAATGTCTCAAGGTTGACTCAGCTTTCCAATCTTCCGAGGTAGGTAAAATGAGGAGCCAAATTGTTGGGGGCAATAGGCCGACTCTGTAAACCGCTGAGAGAGGGCTGTAAAACACTGTGAAGTGGTACATATGTCTAAGTGCTATTGCTATTTGGGCTCAGTTGCGGGATAGTGATTTAGTGAGCCCGGTCACTAAATGAACTGTTGTAAGTCAAGGACTACCTGCCTTGAACCTAGCTCTTTTTTGACATTTATATTTTATTGGGTTCTACCAATCTGGTTGACAGGTTCAAAGGCAGGTAGTCCTTGACTTACAACAGTTCATTTAGTGACCATTTAAAGTTACAAGGGCACTGAAAAAAGTGACTTATGACCGTTTTTCACACCGGTGATCTTTGTAGCGTCCCCAGATGGTTGGCCATGGCTTCAGACTTATGACTGTTGCTGCATCTCAAGGTCACGCGTTCCCCTTTTTCCGACCGTCTGCCAAGCAAAGTTTGTGGGGAAGCCAGATTCACTTAACAACCGGTTTACTAGTTTAAGAACTGCAGCGATTCACTTAACAACGGTGGCCAAGAAAGGTTGTCAACATAAGGCAAACTTCACTGAACCATTGTCTCGCTTATAGCGACAGAAATGTTGGGCTCAGTTGCGGCCGTAAGTTGAGGACTCCCTGTACAACCTAGCTTGGCAAATTTCCAGAATATTTGCTAGGATCATTTGATGCTTGCACTTGCAGGTGGGAGACGGAATCGCATGGATTGGGTTGTGGAACAGTGATTCATGGTTAGGTTAGGTTAGGGCCGTGATAGCTCAGGCTGTAAAGAAGCCTGTTATTAGAACACAGCAGCCTGCAATTACTGCAGGTTCAAGCCCGGCCCAAGGTTGACTCAGCCTTCCATCCTTTATAAGGTAGGTAAAATGAGGACCCAGATTGTTGGGGGGGGGGCAATAAGTTGACTTTGTAAAAAATATACAAATAGAATGAGACTATTGCCTTATACACTGTAAGCCGCCCTGAGTCTTCGGAGAAGGGCGGGATATAAATGTAAATTTTTTAAAAAAAGGTTTATATGACATGAGCACCACAGAGTCATTAGCTGATCTTCTGTTAATGGTACTTACACAGGCCTGGCATTGAGGATGCTTTGCTAACTCAGCATTCGATTCTCTTCCCTGGTGGGGGAGGGAGGAAGAGGGGGCGAATTAAGAGGCATAGATGACCAGGCTTAAATTACTGTTCTTCAGACACCTAAAGATCTAGCTCTCTGGAAAAGGCCCTAATATTGGGAAATGTGGAAGGACAGAAGAAGACAACTAGCAGCGGATAAATGGTTGCAACAGTGATGAATTCACTGTTGAAAGAGTTGGAGAAACAGCACTGGTAGTATTCAGCCAGTTCTGTCCGGTTCAGGCAAACTGCAGTTGACTGCAGTAGCCCATGCCCACCCACCTGGATGTAATGCTGTCCTGTTTGGCCACGTTTTGGAGGCTGCGTGAGAGCAAAGAGCATGTGTGGAAGGTGGCGTGTGCCAGAGAAGTGAGTGCGCGCGCTCACATTTGTGAACTGGTAGGAAGGTAAGCGAATCCCGCCTCGAGAAGCAGGATAGGGACAGATCATTGTGGAGAAAATCTATCTACCGGTATGTGGTAGCTTGAAGTCAATGTAACAAATGGTGCATCATCCATCCATCCATCCTCCACCCATTTATCTATCCATCTATCCACCCACCCACCCACCCACCCATCCATCCATCCATCCATCCATCCATCCATCTATCCACCATCCATGCATGAATCCATCCATCTTCCCACCCATCCATCCATCCATTTAGCCAACCAACCAACCATCCATCCATCCATCCCATCCATCCATCCATCCATCCATCCATCCATCCATCCATCCATCCACCATCCATGCATGAATCCATCCATCTTCCCACCCATCCATCCATCCATTTAGCCAACCAACCATCCATCCATCCATCCATCCCATCCATCCATCCATCCATCCATCCATCCATCTAGCCCCATCCCTCCATTTATCTCTTCACCTATCCATCCATCCCCCCATCCCCCCACCCACCCACCCATTTATTCATCCATCCATCCATCCATCCATCCATCCATCCCCCATCTGTCCATCCACTCATCTACCCTTCTTTCCACCCACTCATCCATTCCTCCACCTATCCCCTATCCCTCCAACCTATCTCTCTACCTATCCATCCATTCATCCCCCATCCATCCATCCATCCATCTAGCCCCATCCCTCCATTTATCTCTTCATCTATCCATCCATCCCATCCACCCACCCACCCACCCATTTATTCATCCATCTATCTATCCATCCATCCATCCCCCATCCGTCCATCCACTCATCTACCCTCTCCACCCACTCATCCATTCCTCCACCTATCCCCTATCCCTCCAACCTATCTCTCTACCTATCCATCCATTCATCCCCCATCCATCCATCTAGCCCCATCCCTCCATTTATATCTTCATCTATCCATCCATCCCCCCATCCCCCCATCCCTCCATTCATCTCACTATATCCTTGGCTTAGCCAGTCACAACTTGCTCAAATATGACTAGGGACAGCACCATGGGCTACAGAACACCTATGTCCAGTTGGAGTTTTCAGATGAGCTAAGCATCTACTCCAGCTATGGTCATGAAGAGCTTGAAATGGAAACGTCTTGTACTTATATCCTTATACTTACACAGGTGGAATACTTTGAGTACTTAATCTCTGTTGACTTCCAACATGGCTTTCTATCCTATGAAAAGGGTGAGAGAAAGATGGATTTTCAGAGATGTACCTTCAAAAGAAATCCCTCCCCGCTTCTTCTTGTTCTCATCCTTTCCCAAGAATCTCCCTTGAGCTGGTCTGCTTGCACAGAGCAGATCCAAAATACAGGTATGGATTACAACAGTTCCTTTAGTGTCAGAAGCGGTGCAGTGGTTAGAGTGCAGTACTGCAGGCTACGTCAGCTGACTGCTAGCTGCAGTTCGGCAGTTCAAATCTCACCGGCTCAAGGTTCATTCAGCCTTCCATCCTTCCGAGGTGGGTAAAACGAGGACCCAGATTGTTGGGGGCAATAGGCTGACTCTGTAAACTGCTTAGAGAGGGCTATAGAAGCACTATGAAGCGGTATATAAGTCTAAGGGCTATCGCTTTTGCTAGTGACCATTCAAAGTTTCAACCACACATAATGAAGGATTATTAATTAAACAAGCAAATAATGGAAGTTTTTAATTTAACACAAATGTTTGTAGTATTATTATTATTATTATTAGAATTATATAAACTGGCTAAATGTAATAAATATGATTAATAATATTCTATTTGTGTTAAAAGGTATGACACTTAGAATAGGGTGATTGGCCTAAAAAAACCCGACACCTTGAAATATTGAATAACTAAATAATGAAAGGTGACAATTTAATAAAAAATATGTATATTATTACTAGAATTATATAAGCTTGTTCAATGAAATAAATATGATTAATGCTATTTTATTTGTATCAAAATGTATGACACTCAGGTGCCGCACTGTTCAAGCAAAATGTTTGTAAAAAATAAAAAATTGGGGGGGAAAAAAGAGAAAGAAATTACAACCAAACTAAAAAAAGAGACGTATAACCAACTGGTCAGTAAGTTTTCCCCGCTTATAACCATGGCAGTATCCCCATGGTTTACGTAATCCAAATTCAGAGCCTTGGCAACTGACTCCAATTTATGACGATGGCCGTATCCCCTGGTGATGCGATCACCTTTTGTGACCTTCTGACATGCAAATTCAATGGGAAATGAGGTTTATTTCCCTCCCCTCCCCTCCCCTCCCCTCCAAAATGAAATCCTGGCATGTTTCTGTACCATAGTTCAGATCTGGAACTTACTTGGCTTGAGAAATTTCCGCACTTCCCAGCTCTGTACCACGCGCAGGCCTTAGGAGAAGAGAAAACACAAACATATACACGGACACACATGAATACACAGACACAAACACACACAGAATGAAAAACTCAACGTATTTATTTATTTATTTATCTCCTATCCCAGCTTTATTGCCTTTACAAGTAACTCAAGGTGGCAAATATATCTAGTACTTGCTCCTCCTCCTATTTTCCTCGCAACAACAACCCTGAGAAAGAGAGTGATTGGCCCAAGGACACCCAGTTGGCTTTCATGTCTAAGGCAGGACTAGAACTCACTGTCACCTGGTGATTGGCCCAAAGTCACCCAATTGGCTTTCATGGATAAGGCGAGACTAAAACACACCATCGCCTAGTGATTGGCCCGAAGTCACCCAGTTGGCTTTCATGGCTAAGGCGGGACTAGAACTCACCGTCTCCTGGTGATTGGTCCAAAGTCACCCAATTGGCTTTCATGGATAAGGCGAGACTAGAACACACCATCGCCTAGTGATTGGTCCAAAGTCACCCAATTGGCTTTCACGGCTAAGGTGGGACTAGAACACACCGTCTCCTGGTGATTGGCCCGAAGTCACCCAATTGGCTTTCATGGCTAAGGTGGGACTAGAACTCACTGTCACCTGGTGATTGGCCCAAAGTCACCCAGTCAGCTTTCATGGCTAAGGTGGAACTAGAACTCACTGTCACCTGGTGATTGGCCCGAAGTCACCCAGTCAGCTTTCATGGCTACGGTGGGACTAGAACACACCGTCTCCTGGTGATTGGCCCAAAGTCACCCAATTGAAAACCTCCAGTGTTGGACTAGGTCGCCATGAGAAAAAAGAGAAATGTTACCTTTTAACACGGCCCACAGTCCGGTAAAGCACCAGCGACACAATGAAGGCAAAGCCAGTGCCACTGGAAACTATGATCCCTAACATGGTTAACGGAGACATCGTGGCTCGCTCCACGTCGTAGTAACTTCTGTCTGGCAAGAGAGAGAAAAGTCGCGAAGAACTTGGAAAGGGAGCATTCCAGTGGACAGGTTGCTCCTGG